>NC_134460.1:91642974-91945074 GCF_047948215.1 Lycorma delicatula
TAATTGAAACCCAACCACCAAAGGATATCGGTATCCATGATCTTATATTCAAATCCGTAAAAGTAACTTTCTTTACTAGAATTTGAACCTTGTTTCTTTAAAAATCACCAAATTTCTCTCTTTTAATAATTTTGACGGACCATGTTTTCTTTTTTCTCTTTTATATTAGTAAATTACACAGACAAAATAACTGAGGTAAAGAAAAACCGTTACAAAAACAAATGATTATCAGTTATTTTTATTCTATTATTTATATTGTTGCCATAATAAAAATAGAGTACGATATGCCGATGGCGGGAAGTCTCGTGATTTGGTTTTATGAATGATTAAGATGCATGAGAATGACCTTGGTTTTTTTTTTGTATGAATAATATAACCGTCAATTCCAATGAAAAATAAAGTATTAGTTATCACAACTGAAGTATGTTTATGTAATTGTACTGTGTATG
This sequence comes from Lycorma delicatula, assembly GCF_047948215.1. Classification (NCBI taxonomy): domain Eukaryota; kingdom Metazoa; phylum Arthropoda; class Insecta; order Hemiptera; family Fulgoridae; genus Lycorma; species Lycorma delicatula. The sequence continues at coordinate 91,643,424 of NC_134460.1, forward strand.
TCTGTATATATGTATAAATGCACAATGTAAAACGCACGCGCTTAGTACGTACTAAAACGATTGTTGTTAAGTACAAACATACAATTGATAAAGTGACGTAATAACGTGTCATTTAAAATAACCCAGTAGGCCTAAAATAATGATAAATTAATAATAAATAACACTAAACTGCGTTCAATAAGATATAATTAAGGTTATGTGAATTTTCTACGATACAGATATTAGTGGAACATAAAAAATGTGGCGATCTTTTTCGTAATAAAATAAGTAGTAAACAATTTTTAAAATTATCAGTTATACTTTGATCGGCTAAAATATATATAACGGTCGGTTTTTAATTTTTTTTTCATTTATTTAAAGAAAAACATTTAAAATACTGTTTCCTTCTGGTGTACTCTACAAACACAATGAAGTGGCTTGGATATGATAAATAGCTTTCAAAAGTGCTTTAACAATAATAAGAGTTCAAAGTAAGAGAGAGACATTCAAAGAATTATCTTGTGTTTTAATTAGGTGTAATAATCGTAAAGGTTTAGGCGATTTAAAACAATAGTAAGGTATAAAATTTAAAAAAAGGTAAAAGTCCTTCCTGCGCTGGCACTGGCATAGCCTTTTATTAAGAATAACAAGTATATCGTTCCAGACTTAGTAAAAAGGTTGAGGAATGTAGTGATTTCCCGCACCTTCTTACTTAGCTGAATATACTATCGCATCTTAGCATTCAAAACTTGAGGAATGAAGATGAAATTTTGTTCTTCCAGTAACACATTTATTCTCTTTACTATAGAAGCTGGTTGAAGAATGTACATTAGTATAATTCTTACTACAGAAATAAAATTAGATTAGTTAAAACCACTTAAACCTAAAATATTTTACATTAATTATAGTCATAAGAAATAATGTAAAAGTTAAAGTGCAGTCAGGGATTTTTTTGAACTTTCCAGATATTTTCAGAACTTAAAAAGTAGATTTCCTCTAGTAAAAAGTTGAAAGTTATTATTACCCTTAAAAATATACAATAGTATAATTAAAAATAGTTATTTAGTTAAAAAATTTCTACAGTAATTTGTTCAAGTAGTAAAATGTTATTTACATAAATTCAATCTTTCGTGATCTAAGTTTATGATGTCATAAAAAAGTAGATAAAATCACGAAGCCCAAATTTTTGGGCTATTTGAAAAAAAGTTAAAAAAAAATTAAATTTAAAAATTGACCTCTGCGATTTTATCTTTTTAGCTCTGATAACAGTTAATAAAAAATAACACAAATAAAACGTATTTCAAATCAATTACAACAGAATAAAAATTAAAGTTCACCCGGGACTTTCACAACCTATTCTACTCGTGCAAATAATAGAAAACGTTCATATAAACATATGTCCTAAAATGATTCGTTTGCGAGTTACGGCTCGTGAAAGACTTCGCTCGGATTTCAGCTATCCCGGTGAAATGAGGTCGTACTAAAATTTGTAGGATGTTAATTAACGGGCAGAATTAGTAATCTTTTTAATGGCTTTTAACCTGAAAAATCGAATAAAATTGGTCACAGAACCATATCTGCAGTAGTTTTTGAGAAATCTGGGATAAAACCAATAAATTGGGGTAAAAAACCCTGTTTTTTATGTTTGATGTACAATAACTTTGTTAAATGGGTAATAAACTATAAAACTTTTAAAGAATTTAATTCTAAACAAAATTTTGTAAGATAAGTTGAATAAAACAACGAATACTTAGAAAAATTTGAATTTTATTTATAAAAAGTATATTACTATATTGTCAGAAAAGTACTTATTTAATGTAAAGAAAAACCATATTCTTTTTTATACAATTCTTATAAAATCCTGTTCCTTTCATTGACACATGTATATTTATATTTCAGCAGTTGATCTTGTCAATAAAGGGTCGGCCATTTGTGTTACACGCCGTTATCTGAAGCCAACAATCTGATTATGGCCTGTTGTTAAAAATAAAAAATAGTTTTGTAAATGACTAGTTAAAAAAGTTAAAAAAATATATAAGAAAATAAGTAATTCCTTTACAAAAGGCTGTAAGAATATTAATCAATATCCATTTTCTCACAAATTGTTTCGATAGGCCAATATTTAGTGATATAACAACAATAAAAATTACAGCTAACAAAGGGGAACAACAAAAATGCGATAAGTTTATGATAATGTAGTAGTTTAGTCTCGTTCTGTATATTCCGTTGAGTTTGAAGCCAAATAATTATCAAGAAAGTAGTCTTGTTTTACTCCCCAATGACATTTAAAATTGCTATGTTTTTATAAAACTGAAGAAAAAATTTAAAAAATTACCCTTATCGGCTACTTTTCAAACTAACTAGACTTAATCCTTATCTGAAATATGCAACAACAATTCTTAAATCATAAAAAAATCATTTTTCATTGTCTCCGTCAAATTTAGACGTCTTTGAATTAACGGTTTCCTATTTATTGGAAATTTTCCAAGTGATAGCTACATTAGTCAGGGCTGTTTAAAAAAAACAAACTTTTTATTAATAATAAATATTTATAATAATGAAAAACAACCGTTATTACGCCCCAAATAAATTAATATTTGTGAATAAAGATAATAAGATTAAATATTTCGCGTCAATGAGGGCAGTTTACAGTACAATATTACACAGCGACAGTTACAAGATAATGATTAGCCCGGCGTATTGTCTTATGAGCAACGTCCACAATATTTGTATGTGTTACGTACGTGATAATATAATGCATTTTCCTTTCTGCAGCAGTAATATATGAGGCATTTTTTTTTTTAAATACCAGTTCTTCCTCATTATAAAAATGGTTACTGTTAATTACGTTTACATTTTCTATTCAGTTTAGCAAATCGAATACACTATTTTTTTCAGTTTTAAAAATAGTCATTCCTGACTGAAATAGTTCTTAACACTGTAGAAAATTGGAAAATCGATAGTCGAAAATCGTCTAAATTCTGTAAAGACAATAAGAAAATATTATTTATTAGGCAATTTATTATTTCGGAAATTGCTGGCCACTGTCTACTTACAGCACATCCTTCCTTGATTTCTATGATGAGAAATGAACAAAGATATTTTCAGAATTTTTTTTAAAAGAGCATATTAATGTAATTAAAAAGTTGTCCTTTTGTTTAATTTTACTTTAGTATTTTGATCAAATATTTTGTTAATGAAATTAAATTGTGTAGATGTAACAGACATGGATTTGAAAATAATTAATAAGAGCGTATTAAATTTTTTCCGTCAATTTGAAGCAAGTTTAAAGTCATGCTATGTATACTTTTTCTTTTAAAATGAAATAACATACACAGAATGTATCACGAAGTTCTGCCGGAAATTTCATAACTATTCTACTCGTGAAAATAATGGAAAAGTTCATGTAAACATATGTCCTAAAATGTTTTGTTTGCGAGTTACAGTTAGTAAAATATTTCGCTCGGATTTCAGCTACCCCGGTGAAATGAGGTCGTTCTGAAATTTTTAGGACATTAATTAAGGGGCAGAATTAGTAATTTTTTTATTGGTTTTTGACCTGATAAATCGAATAAAATTGGTCGCAGAGCCGTATCTGCAGTAGTTTTTGAGAAATCTGGGGTGAAAGCCAATAAATTGGGGTAAATAACCATGTTTTTTTTTCATAATGGATGTACAACACCTTTGTTAAAAGTATAATAAACACATAAAACTTTTAAACAAAACTTGTAGGAAATTTAATTCTGAACAAAATGGGGTAAGTTGAACAAAACAAAGAAAAATTCTAGTTTTATTTAGAAACACTTCATTATTACATTTTTCAGTAAAGTACTTATTTAATGAAAACAAAAACCAAATTATTTTTTAGGGATTTGAAAAATTTGTAAAAAAAATGACTTAAAATTTTCTTTAAAAAAATTATTAAAAACTGGAAATAACATATTTGTAAAGTAAATATAAATTAATTAAAACTACTTACGTAGAATAATAATTCTATTTTTTATTACAGAAATACAAAAATCATCTGAAAAATTATTACAATATTTCAAAATTGGCAATAAAATAACAGCTGATCAACAATGCGCAACACTGAATTAGTGTTTAAATCATTCTGTAAGGTACACTAAGTATAACGGGTACTGTGAACTGTGCTGTCATTAGCGAAGGTTTTCTGTAAATTTTAGTTTGAACGTGATCGGTTTGCCATTGAAATAATGCCGTACTTATTTACAATAGAGGAGTACGCTGGTATGGCATTAATTTTGGGTGCGTGTAATGATAATGCCACAGCTACTGCATAATATGAAATACATTTTACGAATCACAGGATTCCAGATCCCAAAACAATTGGCGCGACTTTACGTAATCTTCAGGATTAACAAACAAGTTCACTACCTAGCATTAATACCAGCTACGAACGATCTGTCTAACACGACGCTGTTTTTTATTGTTGAAATTATTATCGACGCAGTTCAGCGCAGCCCAGGCGTCAGTACACGACGTCTTTCTAAGCGGGTTGAAGTTTCGCATTCAATGGTTTGGAGGTTGGAGGACACTAAAACAAAACAAGCTTTACCCTGATCACAAACAGCCATTTCAACTTCTACACCCAGGAGACGATCCGCTTCGCTTGCAGTTTTACAACTGGTGGAATACAAATCGATAACTTTAAAAATACGTATGTTTTGTTTACGGACGAGGCAAATTTCACTCAAAACCACTGCGGCAACCACTTACGCAAATGAGAATACGTGGGCACAAGTAAATCCTCATGAAACTTTGGACGGCAGTTTTCAACACCGATTTAGCGTCAATGTATGGTGCGACCTTCACAATCAGCATCTTGAACAGTTCATATTACCTGGCCGCTTAACTGCTGAGGTCTACTAGAACTTTCTTTAAGAATTGCCGCAGCTGCTTGAAGATGTTCCTCTAGCGCTGAGACGCAAATTATACTTCCAGCACCATGGCGCGCCTACCCACTTCTCTTGTGCCGTTTCCACTCAAATCATTATTCCCCTGAGAAGTGGATCGGTCATCGAGATCCACATTCCTGAATACCAAGACGCGGCTGAGCAACTTAAGGACAGCCCTGAAAATCTAAAAAGAGCAACAAAAGCAGTACAGAAACGTGCCAAGAAATATGTTGAAAATGGCAGGCTCATTTTTCAACATATTAAACACTGGTACGTATTATGCACTTTGGTCTAGTGTACTGTTTCTAAGTAAAATTTGAATTTTTCTAACTTTTCTTTGTTTTATTTAACTTATCTTACAAAAAATTGTTGAGAATTTAATTTTCCAAAGGTTTTTTAACAGTTTTATATATTTATTATACATTTAACAAAGGTATTGTACGTCAAACATAAAAAACAATTTTTTACCCCAATTTATTGGTTTTCACCCCAGATTTCTCAAAAACTGCTGCAGGAACGGCTCTGTGATCAATTTTATTCGATTTTCAGGTCAAAAACCATTAAAAAAAAATCACTAATTCTGCCTCTTAATTAACGTCTAATATTTCGTTATAACGTTTAATATTTCAGTACGACCTCATTTCACCGGGGCAGCTGAAATCCGAGCGAAATATTTCATTAGCCGCAACTCGAAAACGAATCATTTTAGAACATATGTTTATATGAACTTTTTCCATTATTTTCACGAGTAGAATAGGCTATGAAATTGCCGGGAGAACTTCGTGGTGCAATCTGTATTTGTTGAAATAGGGAATACTTCACAGGTATGACGTAACCTTTATTTTTATGAGAGTAAAAAAAGAAAAAAGACTATCTAAAAACAAGCTATTAAATTTTTATAAATCTCCATAACTTTATAAATATATCTTCAAAAGATTTGTATAATACAGGAAAGATATAAAAAGTTATTTATATATTTTCTTCGATTTTATCCTCCCCATAATTTTTGTTAGAAAAATCATAGTACTACTTTACGAGGATTCAAACAGTATTTCCTGAATACTCTTTTTCAAGTTATAATTTTTGTTCTAAACTTACCATTCGAAAAGTTTTTTTTTTTAAATACTTTTATTTACAGTACATCAACATTTAGTCATTAGCGACTTGTCAGTAAGTGTACCGGTAAATGTGTAGTCTTGAACAAATTCAGGCCGACCATTCCTGAGACGTGTGGTTAATTGAACCCAACCATCAAAGAACTGCCGGCCTCCGTGACGCGAGTGGTAGCATCTCGGCCTTTCATCCGGAGGTCCCGGGTACGAATCCCGGTCCGGCATGGCATTTTGACACACGCTACAACTCATTCATCTCATCCTAACGGAGGTCCCGGATGTTAAACAAAAAAAAAACCCTCAAAGAACAATAGTATCCACGACCTAGTATCTGGGTTTTTAATTAATAAAAAAATGACCATATTTTAAATAAAAATATATTTAAATAAAATAACCTTTAAAAATAGATGTATAAATCTATTTCAAGAAACTAAAAAAACTTAAAAATGGAAAAAAAAACATTTTTTTTAAATCTTTAATTTTACTTTTTTCTTTTTAATAAAAAAAGACCAAACAATTTTTGTGTTGAATTTTATTTTTGGAGGTGACTTAACCTTTTTTATTTTTTTTTTTAGGACTTTCATTGTTGTTTATTTGTTTATATTCATGGTTAATTTCCCCGTTACCATTATGATAAATAAGAATATAAATAATGAAATATAGAATAACTAACAATATTCATCAAAAAATAAATTAAAAAAAAATAAACTTTAAAAATCCGCATAAAAAAAAAAAAAAACTACTGATGATTTAATAACCCTAATCTAATTCCAGCTCCAGAGTGGAAATAAACGGTTATTAATATTTTTTCCTTTTAAACTTCTTTAACTTTCTGAATGATTTTATACAGTCTTTTTTTAAAGTTTATATTTTTACTTAAACATTTTTTAATTAAAATAAATCAGGCTTAAGAACAATAGCCCTAAGGTTCCTTACGAACAATAGTTCGTAAGGAACGAAAAGCGTGAGAAACCTGCGTTTTTATAGAATTTAGAAGTTAAATGCCAAGAAAAAACAAAAAAATGACTACTCTCAAATAATGAATTAGGTAAGAATTGAGAGTAGAATATTTTAAGGTTCTTTGAAGTGCAGCAATATATATATATATATATATATATATATATATATATATATATATATATATATATATATATTTACTTAAATTTTTTATTCAAATTTCTTCATTCTTACGAAAATACTATGAATATAAAAAATAACAGAACACGCTATGTAGGTACAACATTAAATCATTACGTATAACAATCCATACCACTAAGCAATGATATCAAACCTTCCGGGTTAATCTAGTGGTAAACTCGTCACTGCAAATCAGCTAATTTCGAAGTCAATCGTTTTAAGGTTAAATTCTAATAAAGGTAGTTGCTTTTATTTGGATTTGAATACTAGATCGTGGATACCGGTGTTCTTTGGTGGTTGGGTTTCAATTAACCACACATCTCAGGAATGGTCGACCTGAGACTGTACAAGACTACATTTCATTTACATTCATACATATCATCCTCATTCATCCTCTACAGTAATACCTTACGGTGGTTCCGAAGACTAAACAGAAAAGAAGAAGCAATATTAACAAAAAGAAATGAAAGAATATCTTGAAACCTTTGCTGTATAAACCATATAACATTTTGTATAAAAAAGTTTTTCACTTAGCTCACTTACAAAAAATTTATATAAACGGTGGAATCGAAATTGGTTCATTTGTTAATGATTAATTCTTGAAGATATAAAAGTTGAATTGAAAGTCTTCTTAGAAAAAAAAGTAGTAAATGGTTTAGTATATAAAAGTCCTCTAATAACGAAATCTGAATCAGATATATTTTATGATTCTCATAATTTCAAAGATTATAATTAAAGACTATCTTTAAAGAATAAGCCTACGTTACGTAGATAAACTGAGGAAAATTACATCTTAAATTAAGTTATCGAGGCAATTTACCATCATCATAAATTCACAGAAATCATAAAAAACTAATAATAACCGTTCTACACAGCAGGTCTAAATATAAAAAATAACAAAGATAATAATAATAAAGAAAATATAAAAAACTAATTAAATTATTTTATAATTATAATTTACTTCTTTGTAAAAACATTTATAAAAACGTTACAATATGTTGTTCATTGTGCAGTGATTTCTTATTTCTTAAAAGACATAACTTATTACACAAGAGGAAGGAGTTGTTCCAATTTATTAACTTATAATATTTTTAGAATTGATAGGAATAAATTAATCTGTAAATTAAGGATGGATCTATAAATAATAATATTATGACTATATAATTTTTATTTTTATAATTTCTGAGAAAGATTTACAACATTTTATTCATAGCTACACGTATAATGCTTACATTTTCGATTGAGTGTCAGATAATAATTAGTTTTAAAAAAATTGATAATTTTATTTTATCAAGTTATTTATAACATTAAAAAAAAAATCAGTGAAATTTTTCAGAACATATAATTATAATAAATAAAATGATTAGAGAAAGATGAAAAAAAATCTTATTGAATTTAAAATATTACTGAAGTAAATTAAAAGAAACGCAAAATAATTCAATTATTGGTGAAGAATGCTAATTAAAAATTTTGGATAGATGCTACAGGACTTATAACGATTTGCTTGATTATTTACAATAAGTGAATTAGAATTATATTAATATAAGATTAATTATTCTGTGTTTCTCCGAGTACAAATTCTTCCCTAGAAACGAACCAACATTTAGCATTTGGAAAAAAGATAATCGAAAATTATTTCAAATTTAATTTTTTTTTTCTTTGTTTTAAATTCTTGCGCTGTGAAATTTGTCACTGTAATAAATATTTAGCGGTAAATTAAAAAAAAAAATGTTCTTGTAATATAGAGAAAGGAATTCCTCTTTAAAATCATTTTTTTAAATCTATATATTTTTGATAAAGTGCATTGTAAATAATTAAACACTAAAAACTTCAAACCAGAAACCTTTATTCTTTCTTTTTTTCTAAGACAAATACCATGATAATCGGTTGGCTGGTCCTCTAATGCTATATCTGTAGCATCACGCTGGTCGGTCAGGAAACCCGTTCTTTGTTAGAATTAAGTGGGAGTAGCGAACCTTTGTGCCTGTATGACTATCCAAGGAGTAAGTCTCACTCTAGGACTGGAACAAAAACTAAATTAACGACTAAAGTAACTGACTTTACCGGGTAATATCTACTAGTTTACTTTCTTGTCCCAACTTCCATTTTAAATTTCTAAAACAATATAAGGTAAGTTTTATTAAGAACCATTAATAGGAAAGAAAAAATTTAAAGGTTTATGTTCGGAAACAATAAACCACAATTTAAACGATGGTATCGGTGAGAGATAAGATAAGATTATAAAAAAAAATAAAAAAACCGTCCGTCGTCGTCGGCGGCTTCGGTGGTCTCCGACACGGAGACCGGAAGCCTTACAAGCGACGACCTTCTCCGCGAACATGCTGCTGTTCGCAACATGGAGAAGAAGCGAAAAAAAGGATGGCCGAAAGGAAAACCCAGACAATAATTTAATTAAAAATTATTGAGTCGATAGTACAGTGGAACATCAATGGATGTTTTTCAAACATCCATGAGCTCCAACGCTTGGTACATGATGTAGACCCGATCTGTATATGTCTGCAAGAAACACATTTCCGCCGAAATGAAAATTTTAAATTAAAAGGATTCAATATATTTCTGCGAGATCAACCGCCAAATATAAGAGTTAGAGGTGGAGTAGCTATATTAACATCGACTAGAGCTGACACCGAAGCGGTTGTTCTAAACACAAACCTACAAGCGGTCGCCGTTAGAATGAAGCATTCGCTCCAGGTCACTGTCTGCAGCATATACTTGCCGTATTTTGATTGGAATAAGGATGACATAGCAAGACTAATTTCCGAGCTTCCCCCACCTGTTTTACTGGTGGGCGACTTTAATGCTCATAATTCTCTTTGGGGATCAGATCGAGTAGATCCCCGTGGAAGAGAACTGGAAGGGTTCCTGATGAATTCAGAACTTATTATTTTAAACGACGGATCAGGAACCTTTTTCAATGCCAGAGATGGATCGACGTCCTGTATAGATCTTGCACTTATAAGCGGATCGATAGCACCGAGGTACAGCTTCTATGTTATAGACGATCTGCATGGAAGCGATCATTTCCCGGTGCAAATTGTAACTGATGTTACAAGAACAATATATCCCATCCCTAAAAGATGGTTATTTGAAAAGGCAGACTGGACGAGCTTCACAGCTAGAACGATACTCCCGGAAACAACTGGAGTTATCGGAGACGATGTCGACGCCATAACAAATGCAATAATTGAGTCGGCATGAGATATATTCCCAAAACATCTGGGAAACTTACGAAAAAACCCGTTCCATGGTGGAACGATGAAATAAGTGAAGCTATTAAAAGAAAGAAAAGGGCGTATAACGCCTTTAAGAAGCGTCCTAGCATTGAAAATCTTGTTGCCTTTAAGAAATACAGGGGGTATGCAAAACGTCTTATGATAGACTCGAAAAAACGATCCTGGCAGCAATACGTGTCATCCATCGACAAAACTACTACTGCATCAGATGTTTGTAGGAAAGTGAAGGCGATTTGTGGGCGTAATGATTTTGCTCCCATAACTAGCCTTCAAGATGAAGATGAAATAAAAGACACTCCATATGAAATTGCAGAGCTGTTATCCGATCACTTCGAAAAGGACAGCAGAACGGCCAATTACGAGGAAGGTTTTCGAACCAAAAAAGAAGAACTCGAAGGTCTACTAAATTTTAGAACTGAGTATAATTACTCATATAATGTACCATTTAAAATGGAAGAATTCGCGAAAGCGTTGGAAAAAGCAGGTAACACAGCTGCTGGTCCGGATGAAATCCATTATAATATGATCAGGCAGCTGAATACCACTGCAAAACGCAGATTATTAGAACTTTATAATAAAATATGGCGGGATGGAACGTACCCGCGGCAGTGGAAAAAAGCTCATGTTGTTCCAGTACCAAAGAAAAATAAAAATTTAACAGACCCCAATAGCTATCGTCCTATTTCTTTGACGTGTGCTATGGGAAAAATACTGGAAAAAATGATTAATAATCGACTCGTCTGGGTTTTGGAAAAAGAAAACCTGATATCACCGTATCAAGCAGGTTTTCGGCAATACCATTCTACCACTGATCAAATGATCAGCTTAGAGGACATTATATATAACAGCTTTATTAAAAGGAAACATTGTGTCGGAGTCTTCTTTGATCTTCAGAAGGCTTTCGATATGACCTGGCGTCACGGTATAATGCTCCAGATACATGAATGGGGCATTCGTGGCAATCTGCCTATACTGCTCAGCAACTACATGAATGACCGTACCTTCCAAGTACGTGTCAACAATGAATATTCATGTGAAAGAATCTTGGAAAATGGCATACCGCAGGGTTCGCCGTTGAGCGGTACCTTGTTTACCATTGCCATTAATAAATTGATACTTGCCATTCCAGTAGAAATCAGCAAAAGCGTCTATGTTGATGATCTGGCAATTGTGTATGCGAGCAACAAGACTGCTATGGTGAGGTACAAATTGCAACGAGCGATCAATGCTCTAAATGAAGTTGCAAGGAATAACGGATTCCAATTCTCACCAGAGAAAACGTGCTGTGTACACTTTTGTAGGAAGAGAATTCCTCATCAAAGTACTGCGTTGACAATTGACGATAATCCAATACAGTATAAAGATAGCGTAAGATATTTAGGACTAGTATTGGATAAATCCCTTACATGGGGATTACATATACAGGACTTGAGTGATAGATGCAAAAGAGCCCTAAACATTATAAAATGTTTATCGAATTTAAATTGGGGCTCAGACAAAGAGACATTATTGAGATTGTATAAAGCATTGGTTTAATCTAAACTAGACTACGGATGTATCGTATATTCATCCGCTAGAAAGTCGCACTTAAGAAAGTTAGACGTAGTTCATAATAGCGGAATAAGATACGCAACAGGCGCTTTCCGCACAAGTCCGGCGGCTAGTCTGATGTCTGAAGCCGGAATAATGCCACTACATTATAGAAGAGAGATCCTTTTGTTAAGATATGCAGCAAATGTATGGGCTTTCCCTGCTCATATAAATAATAAATTGTTTACGAATCATCCTATGGCTGCAGTATATGAACATCGTGCTACCTATTCCAGACCAACCGGAATTAGGTACCACGAATTAAGAAGAAAATATGAAATTGCTATACCAGAGACACTAGCAATTTCTACTAGAGAAATACCACCATGGCTCTTGCCAGCGGTAAATACAAATTTGGATCTCTCTCAAGGAGAAATAAAAAAGAAACCAGCAGTGATCATCCAGCAGGAATTTTTAGCAACCGTCAGTAGTTACGAAGAACATACTAGAATTTATACTGACGGTTCTAAAACCGAACATGGTGTTGGATGCTCGATATATGTAAATGAAGAAGCCCACTTTTGGAGACTGCCAGATGTGGCCAGTGTCTACACGGCAGAACTCACTGCAATTCAGCAAGCTCTTCGCTACACTGAACACTATTGCGAAGAGAGAGTGCTAATATGTTCCGATTCATTAAGTGCACTCGTCGCAATTCGGAACAAGAACATTAAGGATGTCTTAATTGCAAACATCCTGTCCATTTTATACGTACTAAAACAACGAGGACAGCGATGCGTATTTGTATGGACTCCAGGGCATGCTGGTATTACAGGTAATGAAATCGCAGACGAAGCTGCCAGAAAGGCAACAGTCTGCGATGATTTGGATACATTTCCTGTAAGAGTGGCAGATGCTAAAAACCGTCCAACAAACATAGTAAAAAACAAGTGGAACGCTGAATGGAGGAGTTTAAATACAAAATTAAACTCAGTTAAAACTTCTCCTTATAAATGGAAAAGCGACTTTAAGTTGACTCGCCGAGAACAAGTAGCGGTGACCAGACTTAGAATCGGTCACACGCGATTAACAAATTTATATATGTTAACCGGCGAAGTGAGACCAATGTGCGGTGTTTGTAATAAAACACTGACAATCAAGCATCTAATAGAAGAGTGAACCATATATGAGGACCTCAGAAAGAGGTTCCGTCTTACAAATAATATTAGTGCTGATCTGGATAATGGAAATGAAGAAAATATAGTTGCATTTTTACACGCCAGTGGACTTCTTAAAAGTCTATAAAATGGAAGTTTAAAGCTGTGGTAAAAGATACTCTAAGCGGTAGTATTATATATACATATAAGGGAGTCTCGAAGCGTGGCACGTATAGTGACGGGAGGTAGCCCTCTTGCCTAGGCCATTTTGGCTCACCTGCATTCAAGAGCAGTGAGTCGGGGTGTGTCCGATGATGGCATGGAGGACCCTCAAGGGTGGATTGAGGGCGCGAGGGTATGGGTGTACGCCGTGCATGCCTATGGCCTGATATAAGAAGGATTCAACTGCCACGGCACCCTGGCACGACTGATATACTGCTCAACGGCGGTTCTGGTCGCCCCGAGGGCGCTTAAACAAACTATAAATGAGACTTCGTAGAAGAAAGAAAGAAAGATATGGTATTGATAAGTTTAATTTTAATTTTAATTTCATGGTCTTTTGAGAACCTATCTCAAATTTTAATATTGGGGCTCTTTACACCCCGTAAGTGTTTGTGATTGTCCTTGTCTTTTATGTTTTAATGTTTATTTTGAAGTTTGTGTTTTTAAATAAAATGTAAGGGCCCTTTACACCCTTACATATGACGATCCTGATGGAGATAATAATTTCTTTTAAAGAATGTGACGAGGGCTAATGACCTTAGCAGTCGATGCCCGTAAAAATTCAGTTAAAAAAATAATAAAAAACCGGGAAAATTTAGCTATACTAAAAGTTAATTTTTTTGAAAAACCTGAATAGGTTGTATATTTAACTATTCGAATATATACGTTAATGTAAACATATCAAGAGATGGTAATTTAAATCTCAAAAGAATGCTCAAAACAACAAAAAGTTATAACAAGAAGCTAATCAATGATAATTGAAAATATGTTTAAAACTGTACAAAATATAATATTAATGTTAATATATATTTTAATGTGCTTGTCACGATTATTCATTGTTAAATTTTTTTTTCCTTTTTTTTAAAAGCATAATACGCATAAAAAAATTAGATGTTGATACATGAAGAGCGGTATATAATTTTATATTTATTCTTAAACTTTTTGTCCTTCCAGTTCTAATCGCTAAAAGTAAAACATACAAACTTAGTTTATGATTTAACAATTAAATTTGGTAAACAATATTATAAGTTATAAAAGTAAAATAAATAAAATTCTACTGGACGTTCATGGGAAAAAATAAAGCCATATTCTGCTGCAGAACATAAGTTATATTCTTCCATAATAGTTGTACACTATATAAAAATATATATTTAGAAACGAAAAAAAATAAAATAAAAAAGTTAATAGCGACTGTCATTTAAATAATTTCTTATGGCGTAAAATATTTATAAAAAATGTTTTATTAAAGATAATGTTTTGTTTTTTACATCAATATTTCACACATCGCTTTTTATTTATGTTAATTAACTTTATACCCTTCATATAGTTAGTAAGGAACGTTAAAAAAATAACCATGAAATATACTGAAAAACAATCCTATAAATGAATTATATTTATTTCGTATCCTTTTAGGTAATGTCTTAGATGGTTAATACACAATAAAATGTTGAACAACCAGATATTGTATCAACTCACTTTTATCCCAAAAACAATTCTTAAGTTGCTGAATTTCTTTAGAATATTTAAAAAAAATGATCTATGTGTATGTGTACGTGCGCGCGTGCGTATCTATACATGTTAAATAAAGCGTATACATGTATAAATACATTATCGTATACATGCTAAATATATACGAACGTAAATAAAATTAGTAATATTTAATGTTAAATCATAGGTTCTCGTGCTGAATGCTGCATCCAAAAACTTGGCGGCCACATATAACAACAATATTGAACTTACGTTGGTACCTTTAATCATAAATATTTCTGTAATAAATCATTTTTGGAAAATATTATTAATATAAATTTTCATTTTTTTCAAAATTAATTTTTAATTCTGTTTCTTCATGAATTTTGAGATCAATAGTTAAATTTTTTCAACACTTTACCATTATAAATAATAAAAACAATTATAAAAATTAAAAAACACGACTGCCAAAAAATAAATAAATTTAACTAAAAAAAAGGAGAATAAATCGAAAAAAAAAGAAAACAAGATATGGAAATAAAGACTAAACATCGTTATTCAGTATTTAATTAAATGTAATGAGTGACCAATCAACTTTCAGACAGTTTTAATTGGTTTAAATATTTCCATGTTGTAGAAAGCAGGCATTTAAGGTTTTTTTTTTTTACAACTTGAGAGCAACCGGTAATCGCCTAGAAGAGGTTACTTTGGTCGGTCCCAAGTGAGGCATTTAAGTTTGTCTAATGATTAGTTCTCATCAGGACTTACATTCATCAGAAAAGTTTTTCCAACGAAAATTTTTAAATGCAGTCGGGGGGGCTCTTTAACATAGAATAATTAACATTCAAAGCTCTTTAATATAGGACAATTACTATTCAGAGCCCCCAACTACATTTAAAATTTCGTTGTTTCTTATCAATGTAAGACCTGGTGAGAAGTTAATCATTAGACAACCTTAAATGCTGGCTATTTCTGTTTGAAAGTTGATTAGTCACCCACTGTTTTATTTAATTAAATATCACATAACGATGTTTACTCCGTTATTTCTATACCTTGTTTTCTTTTTTTTAGTTCGATTTATTGTCATTTTTTAGTTCAATTTATTTATTTTTTGGCAGTCGTGTTGGTGAATATCAAGAAAAATTCATGATTCGAAAACTTCTGGATACGTGCTTAACGTGACTGAGCCAAATGAGGAAACTGTAAAAATTTTAATTTATTTATTTAATTGGAGTATATCAATCTAAACTTATAGATTTCTCAAACGGTTGAGTTCCTCGAAAGATTTTTTGTCGTGGGGATCATACAGAAATTTTCTGGGATCCAGACAATAATGGCTAAACTCTCCAATCGTCTCACAGAAATTTTTTAAATCTATTTAATATTATTTAACATAAATTTAATTTTATTATTTTTTGTAATTTTATTCATTCGACTGATTTTAATCATTCACTTCAAACCCAGCTAATACAGTGACAAAGGCTCACAGTTCATTAATTCAATTCATTAAAGTTTATGCTTCAACCGGCAAATCTCAATTACTAAACACAAACACACACACACACATTTATATAGCCTATAACATTCCCGGAAACGTCAGGATTCCAACGTGGGGTCGTAAATATAAATCGGTACGGCCGTTGGCTGCTACGGTGGAACACACCCTAAAATCACATACAACCTCTACATAACACACACATACACCCTAAAAACATTACACTCCTTTTGGTCAGTCGTGTAAAAATATTTTTGTTTTGTTTAAAATTGTAACGTTTTCCCGCCATACTCTTTTGTTTGTTTTATCTAATTTGAAATTTATACCGTTCTTTTATTGGCTTTATAACATTAATTTTCTCATAATTAAACTGTAGAGAAATTTTTATTTATTTACCTACAATTTAACGAAATTAATTCATGGTAAATTAAAAAAAACCTCTTGTGCAGTTTTGCGCAAGAAGACCTCCACTTTTTTTTCCGATGACCTCACTATTTCGCACTCAGAAACGCACTGATTTTCAGAGTACAACACACTATATACTCGATTAGCGAGTAAACATTACAGACAAGCATCAAGTTTCAACTCACTCACTCCTGTAACTCAGCGTATGAAAAATACACCATTTCACAGTCTATATAACCTTAAATTGAGGATACGTTGTCTGTTGTCGACCTTAAATTGAGCATAACTCAAGAACAACTCAACCAATCTTCATCAAATTTTCACATACACAAATTCAGATACATTAATACAGCATATCTAAATTTCAATTAAATTGATCAAATATATTTGGAGATTTTTGAGCCACAAATTTTATCATCCCTCTCTCCGTATACATACATAAAAGGAGAACCCATTTTAAGTGAATGGTATTTTTATACTCGTACCTCAAAAAGTAAAGAAAATTCGATTTCACCCACCCTTCCCCCCATTCAAACCGTGCGACCGAGTATACCGCACCTATCTTCGAAAAGTCTGTTTTATTCAATTTTTCAGTCAATAAAATACAAAATGACTAATTTTGCTTCTTTATTTGGGTTCCAAAAATTTCAGTGTAGCTTTATTTTACCCTTGGAATAGGAATCAGGGCAAAATTGAACGTTAGCCGCTTCGAACATTAGAACAATATCTCGTTAACGACACGTTTGTTTATAGGAACCTTTTTTTACATAAATGTCCTAATCAGCTCCCGAAATACTGTCACGCAATTTTGTATTATTTACTAATGCAACTTATATATTTACTAATGTGTAACCTTTAAAAAAACAAATTAGTTATTCATTCATTAAAAAAAATATTTGTTTATCAAAACGAAAATCAAATTAACAACCAAACAATTTTCGGGTTTATTCATCGTAATTAAACGGGCTACTAGGGATTACCTTGTTTTATTTAGTTTATATTTTTAACAGATTACATAGAGATCTAAAACATGTTCTCCCGATTTTATTTAGAGTTAATTAAAAATATTCCTTTAAACAGAAACAGTATGACTCTATTGATGAGGTTTGCAATGGTGCAAACAATATTTAATACAAACCCGAATTTTCTGTGTACTCGTTTAAAGTGTAATTAAATAACTTTCAAATACCGGCTTCAGAACTGTTACTTTACTATAAGATTATGTACCAGTTTTATTTTCACTTCAATTTTTTTATTCATTAATACTTTACTTTGTAACTTTGCTCTGAACAATATTTTCCGATAGTTTCCGTTGATGGCAAATATTGAACAAGTTTCTTTTCGTTAATCTGATATCTTTACAATTATGATCTGAATAAAATATTTAATTAATTTTGGTTAATCTTGAAATCTCTTACTGATTAATGAAATATATTTACAGAATAATAAATAAATACGTCTCATTAGTTATTTTGAAAGTTAACGATTATTTAAAAAAAAATTCCACTGTTATAAAAATTTAATTGAACAATTTTATTACTACATAATGATTCATATTTAATAACTTTTTTTAATTAAAAAAAATTTCGGCCGATCATCGTCGGTTTCAATTTACTTCTTAGAAACTTTTATAAACATGCGTAATATACAACTATTGTCAACTGTTAAAGAATAAAGTTTACTATCACGTGCAATGCATTATATAATAATACTCAGACGTAAGAACCGGTTCTTCCTACCATTTCTAACATCACGGGTGCCATCTCAATTTACTACAATACCTGACCAGAATCAAATACACAATGATTCACTATTTATCCATATAAAAAAAGCATACTATGTTCACCTAATTCAGTAGACAACTTAGGTAAATCCGAACAGGTAGTCTATTAACCGCTGGTGTCTACAACAGGTTTACGAATGACGTCTTACGGTACTTTTCCGTTTCGTGTACTAGTAGACTAAATGAGCACTAGGTCGCGCAGGTTTGTCCAGTTCTTTAGTATAGTCGGTACGATATAATTTTTTGTTACTTGAAATAGTAGAAAATGGTTGCATAGTTAACTGGAATTGTAATAAATGACATTCCATACTGAAAATGATAGTCTTAGTCATCAGTCATCATAATTTATGACTACGTAACGACGCGATTTCACCTTCATGGAAAGTTCTGGAATATATGTTAACTTTAAGTTTTTGTTCAGGAAAGGAAATACTAACACCACAAAAAGGTTAAAAGTATATTTCATATAATTTGGCATTTATGTAATCGTGTATTACTTTATTAAAATTATTTTATTTGTATTTTTATTTAAAGTATTAATACGTAAATCACACTTAAGATTATATGTCATAGAGTCAGTGTATACAATTTTTGATGTTATGCTGAACTTACTGTAATATAAATGATCAAAATTAAATTGCTTATGTTATTTTTATTAAGCAAAAAGAGATGTTTTTAAAGAAAGGTTTATAAATAAATAAAATTTACTTTTAAAAAATTTTAAACTAAATCGAATAAATACAAAATTTATTCAGATAAATAACGATAATGTTTGTTTAGTTAATAAAAATTAAATTTATAATACGATCACTACAATAGTTATTCCCATCTTTAATTATGCTAATTTTACAAATTATTATTATTATTATAAAAAAATATAGTAGGTTAGATTTTTAAAAGTTCTGATTTACTAAATAAAATTTGAATTCGCTAATATCAAAAACAAACGATTATTTGTAAACTTTGGTATTTTCCTGTTTTATCAAAGAAACAAAGTAATAGAAATTAAATAGACCTGTTTAAAATAATATTTGTGAAAGTTTCATTAGATACAAAAAAACATATTCATTTAGTTGAAAAGAACTGCAATAAGAATGTCAAAAAACTGAATTTTTGACTGAATTTTATTTGTAATTAATCAATTGGATGAATGTTTATTAATTTTATTGTAGGATAAAATGTATCATCAATTAAATAAGCGACGTTCAGTTTAAAATAAGTTCAAAGTTTAGTTCGGTTTAGAGTAACGTTCAGCAACGTTATTTCTGTATTTTTTTTTTTTTTTTGTATTTACTTGCAGATAAAATTTGGTTCTTTTCCCAGTAACAAATCTGATAAGTATTGTAACTTCCGATTTTTACTTAATTATTTAATTAACTAATGAACAATAAACAAATAAAAAATCCGAAAATGATTTATAAAACAGGTAAGTAGTTAAAAATTTAAAAACATCCACTCCCTTCTCTCCAATTCTAGAACTCAAGAAGAACTGTGCTCTCTTCAGTTCCTACACCATTATTTATTTGTGTTTCTACTTTAAAATGTCAAAAAATTTAAAACCTTGAACAACTAAACCTTTTGATGGAGGGGGTGAGGGAATTTTTACAATAAGCATAAACTAACCTAAATTATTTTCGTATAAATATTTATAAATACATAGATAATGTTGAAAAGTGCCTTGGTACACTTTTAATGAAATTGCAACTAAATCAAGATGGTAGTAATGGGTCCCAAAGCAGTTAGACTTTCCTTTTGTTTGAAATAGCTTTTTGTTTAAATCTATATTTTTTCACAATTATTTATAGCCTTCAGAATTTCCCGGAGGAGTTTTTACTAAGATGCAACAATTTTAGAGACAGTAGTCATAAGTTAAATGCAAATTACCCCAATCCCTTTGTAATTTTTTTATTACCCCCTCCCCAATACGAGCCACCACATCAAACGTAATTATTATGCGTTCACCAAAATATTCAAGATACATTTAGAAAAATAAACGCCAGAACACACTCACAAATCTATACATATAAAATTTCCCTTAATCTCTTTTTAATTTTTGGAATCGGAGGATCTAAAAATATTTAGAAATGTAAACACAGGGTACCTAAAATTTTCTCCATTATAAAACTTTCCGTTAATTAATTCTATACTATAATAGCTGAGAAAGTAAAAAAAAAGAAAAGAAGTGTGTTACTGATGTGAAACTCTTGACATTTCTATTTGGTGCAAAGTAGCATTTATTGGTGCACTCTCGACGATCAATATAGCCTTTAGTTTATAATATACGTACACAATAAAAAAATTGTATTGTTATTAATACACGCGCACACACACACACACACACACACATAATTAGTAAAATCACTTTTTATTTGAGAAAAATATTACTTTGAATATTTCGATTGAAAATAGCAATGAGTAACCAATTCAGTTCACATTTTCCACATTAAGGTTGGGACATAGGTTCCACATTATAGGTTATTTATTATTTTTCAGAATTGCTATGCAATTTATTGGAATGACTTGTGCAATATTCAGGTCTTTACAACGGTCCGGCAATAATAACTAATAGAATATTATATTTTGCGCAAGATCGGATAAAAAAATATAATCATTTCCACGAGAAATAATAGTTCTGTTTAACAATTTCAAAACTTAATCGTTTTTATTAAAATATATAATAAAGTTATTTATAAATCGATTAACGGTACACAAAATAATAAAATATAATGTAAAAGGTTAAGTTTATTTGTTATTTATTACACATACCTCATCGTGGCAACAACGGAAACAAATCGGAAGCAATGAGAAAATAATTCGGTAATCCTTTCTTTTCCCTTACGTTTTAATAAACTAATCAATACTCAAAGAAAACGTTTAAATACGTAGAGATAAACTTCTGTAAAATTTTTAACAATGAAACAACTTAAATTTGTTATGTAATATCTCGATTTGTACAAAAAACGAAGAAAACTAAATAAATATTTAAAAAAATCTATTACCGAATTATAAATGTCTCCCAGACCTACTTTTTATTACATCAAATAATTATATCTACTCCTATCTCAATTTTCAATTGCAAATAACGATAACAATAATTGCAATTTATCTACTTTTAAATAAAAATAGAACAGTCTCTCTTTGATTTACGTGTGTTTATACAGATTTTGACATAATATTATATACGAGTATATATCTTTATTTACTTAAGATTAAATGAAAAAAAGAACTAATAAAGGTGGAACTCTAAAAAAGGTTCCTTATAATTTCATATAACCGTATTTATTATTACCTCTGATTATTGTACTTAACAGTTAGTCTTTATGACATTAAATATCTTTAAAATAAATTTGATAAAATATTTCCACAATTAATGTAACAGATTTTTTTTTTCCTCAACAATTATAATTACAATCAGCTCTCCTACGGAGCCATAAGTAAGTTTCCTGACAAAATCACGTGATAAGGAGGTCCTTAAGGAACCCCCAAAATAAATAATACACAATAAATAGTTGCAAGTAAACTTTGCAACATTGCAGGTCAAATATGAAATTTCAAGCTCAGTCATAAATCACAAACCATTAATTTCAGCACCATATAGTCCACAAAACAAACATTAATAACAAATAAAAAAGAAAAAGAAAGAGAAGTAACAAGAAATTAGATACGACACCACTAAACTTGACGGTGTTAGATTCCAAACTGGTACGCAGACCCTAAGTCGAGTACATGGGCTCGTTTCAACCGTTGGATGTCTCTGTTATCGAGTAGATTAACATAATATTATCGATTAGATTGCAAAGTGGTTTACATGATTCTCAAGCCTCTGCAGATATTTGACATTGCGCCGTTGTGTAATCTCACGAACCGATGGGAGCTCCAGATAATCGTAAATCTCATCATTCCGCGTGAACCAAGGAGCTTCGACAATTACCCTCGCTACTTTGTTCTGAAATCGTTGTCTAATTTCCACATTACTAGTACTAGCCGTTCCCACAACTCTACACCGTACGTCGAGATTGGGCGCGGGATAGCCTTATAAATTAAGATCTTGTTGGATAACGTGAGACCTCAGTTCCTCCGTAGCAGACAATGAAGTTCCCTGTACCTTCCGTTTAGCTGTTTCCTCTTCATCCTCACGTGACACTTCCAGGTCAAACGCCGATCCAAGTGAAGTCCCAGATACCGCACAGTCTCCGTTTGCGGGATCAAAACACTATCGAAGTACACACCGGGACAGTCACCTCTCCGCATGGCAAATGTGACATGCCTCGACTTACCCTGATTAACCTTAATCCTCCACTTTTTATGCCACACGTAGACACAATCTAGCGCCATTTGTAGGCTCTGCGAGGCTAGGCCAGGGTTTTCGTTAACGGCCAGGATAGCAGTGTCATCAGCGAACGTGGCTACGATGCAATCATCCAGGACCGGAATGCCCGCAGTGAATATGGAATACAGCACAGGGCCCAGCACAGAGCCCTGAGGAACACCCGACTCAATCTCAAAGAACTTTGAAAATTCGTCATTACATTTTACCTGAGCAAAACGCCCCTCAAGATAATTCCGCAAGACTAGGAAGTAGGGTTGAGGAAGTTGTAGCTTTAACCTTTAGAGCAAGCCAGGTATCCATACCTTATCAAAGGCCAGTTGGATGTCTAAGAATGCCGCCGAGCAGAATTTATCCTCCTTCAGACACGCCCTGATGACTCTATGAGATTGTTCGATTGTGGAATGGCCACACCTGAACCCAAACTGATGGTCCGAAATTATCCCCTTAGTCTCCAACACTGGCTTAAGCCTGTGCAGTAGTAGCTTCTCAAACAATTTAGATAAGACCGGTAATAGGCTAATTGGTCTGTAAGAAGAGACTTCCTGTACAGGCTTCCCTGGTTTCAAAACCATCGCCACCTACGACATCTTCCATTCCGCTGGGAAGTAAGAGTCCGCAGAACAGCGTTAAACAGATTCCTGATGTACTCGATGCCTTTAAAGGGTAGCATGACAAGCATTTTGTGCGTCACTACTAAGTCAAAGCCTTAGTGGCCTTAATCGTCTCCCTTGGTTGACTAATTTTAGTATCTCCCTTCCAGAGATCGGTTTAATCGGGAAGCTGATTGGCATCGGGCTCTCAAGGAAGTCGTTAGCATCCACGTCACTTGGGGCCCTCTGCATCGTGGGGTCGGAACGTTACCTCTAGGTGTGAACAGATTAAAAATTAATTTTTAATTATATGATCTTTTAATTTTGGTAAACTTATTTAATAGAAAAAAAAATTGTTGAACTTTTTTTTATGGCATTTGCATGGAGATTAAGATTTAACTTTTTTTTCTTAATAATAAATTTAAAAAAGCTGACAACAAAGTTGTAATATTTTCCTGGCACTGGTTATTTATTCTTTATGTAAAAATAATTACACATGAAAAAAGACACCTAAGATTTACTTTTTGGGGTGAGTGTAATTTATGATGATTCTTTTATTGTAAAATTATCATTATAAGTTTAAATAAACCAAAAAAAGTTTTAAAAATTAAAAAAATCGATATATTGTAAAACTTTTATCGGCTCTACTAGCCCCAAAGTATTTTTTTTGGTCACCTGCAGTACTACTATACCTAGGAAAACATTTTTTTTAAATTCGCTTAAGAATATGCAATAAATAAAAAAAATTGCTTTTTTCAATTTTTTGGGAAGGGGGAATTTTGGGACAAATTTAAAAAAAAAATGGTAATGATATAAGTATGCAGTATGTACTGAGCTTAATATGTATCGGGGTTATGTTTGCAAAATTTTGAGAAAATTAACCTTGGATATATTGACCACCAAAATATTAACTAACAAATTGCCCCAAATACTCATGTATTTGTACAAAATTTCATAAAAATCGGTTCATCCAGTAAAAAGCTATTAAGCTTCAGACAACGCGTACATAGGTACATTAACTTCCTTTTTTCTTTCTTGGGATCCTTGGGTCATAAAACGTCAGAAATGAAAAAACCATATCCCATTTTTTGACAGATTACCATAACTCCTTTTTGCAGCATAGCTCTAGAGCTATGACGCCAAGAAAGTTTAACTATTATTAATCATTGGACTTTACTTATTTTTACTAAGTTACTTAACAATGAAAAATAGTTTTAATAAACTAGCATAATTTAAAAAAAAATAATTATAATGTTTTATAAAAATTACACTTCTCTTCCATGCACGAAAAAAGAAGGTTATCCTCTATTCGCCTCCTACAAAATTCCTTACAAATATTTTTTCTTTAAAATGTAGACAAATTGAAGACTGTGAATATATACATTACCGTTTTCTTCTCTTTTATTTTGTTTTGGGAAGAGGGGAAATGGAACATTTTTTATTTATGGATAGGTTGAGGGAGATTTAGTTGTAAATTATCATTAGTGTGTTCTCTGAAGCAATTGTTAACTTTTCATAAAATTGTACGAGAGTCGAGATAGTAGTCATCACGCTATGGAATAATTTTATTATATTTGTTTCATAGGTAGATGTAGGAATGTAGGGGAATACACAACTACTAATAATTTTCTAAATTTACGAGTGGATTTTTCATCCTGTCCTATCCCCCATCCCGCTGATTAACTTTAATCAATGTCGATAATACATCAACGATCACAAACATGAGGCATTACCTTACAATTTCATGATTATATGTTCAATCGTTCGTGGTATTAAGAAATACAGACACAATACATATATTTATCTATAGTTCAGCATTTATAGATGTGATCTGATATTTTAATTTTTAAATTCAGAAATTCTAGAAAAATTGTTCGTTGCAAAAAACTGGGTTCCAAATTTTTGGCCCGTTACAATACTTTTCCTTTTTATAGTTTTTCATATTATAATATCAAGGCAACAAAACATTTCACTATTTCGAAGTTGCAATAATTTTTATTTTTCGTATGTCATAATCTTCTGTAACGTATTTCCATCGAAAAAATGTATCGCTTTTCATATACGAAAAATAAAACTCGAGTTAAGAATCACGTACTTCATCAGTGAAAATTTATTAAAATTTTTTCATGGCTTCTATTGAAGTTTATTCTGATATAAATTTATTCATACAAAACATTCCATATAAAAGTTATTTGTGAATTTAATGTTAGTTAATATTGGTAAAAATAACGTGATCTTTATTCAATATTTTAAGTAGGTTGTCTTTGAAATACGAGTAATTTTTAATATAAAAGATTGCACTTCGATTACATATTCTCTTACATTTTAGGTAGATTTCATTAGAAAGCTACCTTTTGTAATGGGTACCATGATTCGACTTCCAGAAAATTTCGACATATCTTCGCGTTTCACATCTCCCAGATCCCAAAACCACTGTCATATATTTCACTTTCTTGTGGACACGATAACTGTCGTAATTTTCCGCCAATCACTTTCAAATTGTTCCTTAAAATATCGTCCCAAAATATCGGTCGAGTTTGTTAAAGACCAAAATTGGACCATGGGGATGAAAATGGGAGAACTTTTTCGAAAAAACAAAATTGCGCTATAACTTTCTTATTAAGTAAAATATCGAAGTCATCTAAAGTTCCTAATATTCTCTGGATAAGGGCCTAAAACTTATCTAAGTAAAGCTTTTTGATATCACCAACCACTGGCCTAGGGGGTGGAAAAAATGGAGTTTTGAAGACAAAAAAATCACACCTCCCTTAATAAGCATTAAATCAAATCGGTTTAACGTGGGCGTTAGCCCTCTAAACATTACCTAAAGCATTTGTCTGAAACAATTTTTGATATAACCAATCCTTACGGCAAGAAATAACAAAAACAAAAGAAGAAATATCTGTAACTTTGTTATTTATTAAAATATCGAATTCGTTTAAAGTTCCTACTACTCTTTGGATAAGGGTCTTAAACTTATTAAAGTAAATTTTTTTGATATCACCAATCATTGGCCCAGGGGATGGAAAAAATGGGGCTTGAAGACAAAAAAAAATCATACCTCCCTTAATAAGCACTATATCGAATTGGTTTAACGTGGGCGTTAGCCCTTTAAACATACCTAAAACTTTTGTTTGAAACAATTTTTGATATGATCAACCCTTACGGCAACCCTTGTGAAAAAAGTGAAACTTTTTCACATGCAACCATTGTTGTATTGAGTAAATTTGAAGTTTTTTCTCAACTTTAAGGTGGAAATCTTTTTTATCCGCTACTTAGCACTAGTAAAATCTATCTCCTCCTTCCGGTAATCCTAAAGGGTTTTTTTTATCTAATATGGAAGAAAACGTTTTAAAGCTTCCATATAATGGATTCAGAAGTCAAAATGTAACATGTAAAGAAACTGGTGTAAGTTACGAAATTATTAATCCTCAATAAATAAGTACATTTTTAAATTCAGACATAAATAAGTTATTTATCAGGGTTAAGAAAAATTTATTTTTAAAAAATGTTTAAATTTGATTCAGATATTCTTACATATTGCATGAATAAAAAACACATAAAATCGAAATAATAAAATCTGAATTAAAATAATTTTGGAGATTGTTATAAATAATTTTATTTAGTTCTTTACTTTTTTTCAACTCAAAATGATAACATAAAATACATGTACTTTAAGTACCAATTAAAGTGCAGATGAATTTCATTTATCTCAACTTTCTTCATCAATGTGATTTAAAATCTGGTTTCAAAAATAAACATTACCCCTTCGCATTAATTTGATCTGTTATTTTTATGAGGAAAAACTTTTTCAAGCAAGTAGGACAATCAATTTTTAAAATATGTGGAATTATATACATCAAAGTTTGCAGTAGTTGTTTATGCTACTATAATGTAATTCAGATTTAGATTCTAGAGAGTTATGTCATTTTAAGATAGACTTGAATGTGGTTAGGATATATTAAGTCCAGGCTTCTATTATATCAATACTTGAAGTAATAATAAAACCAACTAAGCATCAATTGGGATCAAGTTCAGCATAACTGAGGATGGAAATACCAATACAATGGAAATCCCATTTCCAGAGCTGAATAATGATTCTAACCTGACTTGTTGGAAAGATAAGTAAGAATCAGGGAAGAAATAATATAAGCTGGGTGACATAATTAATACGCGTTAAAAAAGAAGAAACTGGACACATTAAACAGGGATACACATTCTGTCAAGGTTGATGACGTACTCCCTTCCTAAAGCCAAACAGGTCTCCCCTCTACAAATTATGTCTTCGAAAATTTTCCATGCTACATTACTCATAACATGAGATTAAACCATAAAGAGAAATGATCCTTAGGTGTCTGTTTAAATCTTGGTAAAATTACGCATAAATCAAGAATTTTTATTAGCAACTTTTATTAACTTTACGACGTTAAATTATTGATAAAACTTAAAATTGGATATGTTTATGATCAAATTAAATAATATTACTTTAAATTAAATTTAGATCATCATTTAAGTCGTGAATTAAGGTGGATTAAGAAGAGCTTTCTTTCTGAGATAAATTTCGTTAAAAATTTGAATTTTAAATGTAACAAAAGTATGAAATGTTAATATTACATTTTACGTGTATTATGTGCCGATGCTATGAACTGCATCATAATACTTGTTGACAAGTACTTGTACAAGTCTTGGAACTAAAAGTAAAAGAAGTACTTGTTGACAGACAAGAAAGTGAAAAAAATTGTGAAAAAGATATTTATATTAAATAAAAATGTATGATGACGACAATTTAGGACAGTCATTTTAGTATTATAGAAACGTATCCAATGAGAACAAAAATATCAAGTCGTTCCGTAGAATCGACATTTCAAAAACTTTAAACTTGTTTAAAATATAAAAACATAATAATTTTGATGAAGTAAAGCTACATAAAATGTTCTTAATGAATATAGTTTTTTCCGATAAATAAGTGATAATCTTCGTAATTTCACGTTTTTTAATTTGAAAATGTGAAATTTTGTTCTAACCCTGATTTTTTTCTCCTAACCCGTTTACGAATGGCGCCGCTAGATAGCAGTACTTCATAGTACTAGGTAGCGTACAAAAACTCTATAATGATATTTGAAATAAAATTTAAAAGAAAATATATTACAGCTTTTTTAATAGTAAATACTTTTATGTAAATGAAAGTACGGAAGATGAAACAATTTTTTTAACACCCATCACTTCTTTAAAAAAAGAAAAGAATTAGTTTACAAGAGATTATACTAGTTTTATTAAAAAAGGAATTAATAAAACAGAGATAAATTGGTAACATTTTTATATACAATTAGAACTATTTGGTGGTGCTGGGGTCGTGATAATCCGAAAAATTGTATATGTTAACCGTAAAATATTGAAGTTTCGTTCAAATTCATTCTTAAAAGTATGAAAACTGGCAGGCAAGAGTTTTTGCATTTTCAATCAACATATTTGAGAAAATTTGACAATTTTTTGATTTGAATATATATACAAGTATATAAAAGAATTGTTTATCTCCAATTATTTCTCGGTGATTTCGTATTTATTTTATATTAAACAAATCTATCATTTAGTTACAATATTAGTAGAGCAGGAAGAAAATATTTAACGGTGTATATTTTTGTGTTTGAGAAAATGAAGTAGGAAAAATATATAACAATTATTATCTCATCTTTCATATGTATCTGTACTAGACGCAACATATCTTTGCCAATGATTTGGAGCTTAATTAACTCGCTTCATTTAAACTGTAAAAATTGAAGTTGATATTAATTTATTCTCCAGTCAATTTTCCATTAACCTATTCAATTTCATTTTATAACTTGTCTTCAATAAACTAAAGAAAAACTAGAGAAAAGAATCATTATCTAACTGACTTTATGTTCGATTATAACCAACAACTTTGTGCTCGTGTCAAATACGTAAAACATTTATAACAATATTCTCAACTAACTACCTCAAAATTAATTTTTTTCTTATTGCCTTGCCCAATCAGGGCAGATATCAACCAAGTATTTTCCAGTTATCAGCCGTTCTCCAAATAATAACTATTTCCATTAAGAGTTTTTAAAATTAAAAAAAAAAACTGTAATGTTAATTTTGAGCTTAATAAGAAATCATTATACAGTAATTAAAAAAACTATATTATATTTTGTGAATAATATAGCATTTAAAATAATTATTTTTTTTTTCCAAAACGGAAAGAATACTATAAAAATCGTCACGAATTGGATAAAATTGTGTGGAGTACAACTCCACAACAAAGATAATTTGCCAGCTTATTCTTTTTTGGAGAGGTATATATAATTCTCGCACTAGTAAAAAATATTTAATCATATTTTTATATACAAATATTTATTCATCTTTGACATAATAATTATTTGTTATTAGGTAAAGGCAGTAACTTTTATACGGATTTGAATACTAAATCTTGGATACGTTCTTTGGTGGTTGGGTTTCAGTTAACCACACTTCTCAGGAATGATCGACCTGAGAGTGTACAAGACTACACTTCACTTACATTCATACATATCGTCTTCATTCATCCTCTGAAATAATACCTTACCGTGTTTCCGGAGGCTAGACAGAAAAAGAAAAAATTGTTCGTATTTTTTTCTTACTTATTTTATCCAAATAAATATGTACTAGTTTATAATTTTTTTTTTTTAAATAAAAATTTCATACTTCCTTTTTGCAGCATAGCTCTAGAGCTATGATGCCAGGAAAGTAAAAATGGTTAAGTGAAATAAAATTAGCTTATTTCAGAAATTATCAAGAAAAAAGCGTAGTTAAATAATTATATACATATTATTTATGAGCGCACATAATAAGCAGTAGTAGTTTAATTAACAATTATGTTGCCTCATTTATTATAAGCATAAAATGCATCATAAAAAACCTTTAATGCAGGGTCATTTTTTCCACCTACCAACGGATATATTTAAACTAAACACAAAGAAGTTAATTAAGAAACTGTTAAGGTATTATTACATAACTGACAGAAAGAACTGTAGTCATTAGTTTTTATTCAACGTAAAATAACATATATTAACATAGTATAATATAATTATTCATGTTGCACTTTTATTGACAATTTACAAATATTGCGTACATATATATACATACATATACACAAGATATATATATATATATATATATATATATATATATACATATACTATCTATTAATAAAAATGACATTACTTAAAATGAAAAAAAGTTGTATATGTGTGTTGGACCCCATAATTTAATAATTGTAATATGAATAAATAAGTAAATAAATTTATGATTGCTATTGAAACTAACGAAAATAATAACAGAAATAAATTATAGATTAGCATTTTATAAAAGAATGAATAAAAGCTGATTAAAACCAAATTAGATAAAACAATATGTAAATTATATATACACGAAATTTTTATAAAAGTAAAATAAGAGTTACTTTTGATTATAAATAACATATTCCGTTAATACAAACAAAAAATACCTAGAAAAGAATTAAATTTTCGAAGTTAAAAATATGTAAATATATCTTAATTTTGTAATTTATAATTTCATGAATGTTTTTTGATTATTATATTTTTCAAATTTAAGAATTCAAATTATCTAAAAAATAAAATATTTTTATCAAATGTAAAGACTATTAGTTTTTTAAGATTAAAATTAACTGTTTTCAAAATAAAAATACTGGATTAAGTAAAAAAAAATCTAAACGGAAACTAACTCTAAAATTAATTAAACTACAATTACAAATATACTCCAAGATAAAAAAAATTAATTAAAAAAAAAGGTGGATCAAGAATAACATTTAATAATATCAAAAGTAATATCAGATTAATAACATTATTTGAATTTAATAAAAAATTGATCAAACTATAAAGGAGCAGTATGAGAGACGCCTGGTGTCGCGACGCGTATTGATTTTGGTTGGCGCTGTATGCCCCTACTCTTCAATTTAACCCCCCTTTCCCCCTTATTTTACTCTCACCCCCACCGACTTGTGTTCCTATTCCAGGTTATACTTACTGCGCATCAGTTAAAAACTGTGTATAATCTCTTTCTTTCCTCGCTCGACCTTCGTCAAGGTGCGGAAGTAATTAAATACGATTTTTACTTTATAAAATTCTTAACCGATAGTACATTTTAGAAATAACCTAAATTCATAGGCTGGCAATGAAAAATCTCGTAATTTATAGACATAATTAAAAATAATCATTTCAATATTACATTGATTTATCTTCTTATTTTTATTGTAATAATATTAAAAATATCCTTAATATTTATTGATATGTTCATAGAAAAATTTTAATAAAATGGTTTTTTAAAATTGGGCTCAATTCGAATTATCCTATCCTCCGAACCATAGAATAAGCATTTCTGATAC
The DNA here is from genome assembly GCF_047948215.1 of Lycorma delicatula. Taxonomy (NCBI): domain Eukaryota; kingdom Metazoa; phylum Arthropoda; class Insecta; order Hemiptera; family Fulgoridae; genus Lycorma; species Lycorma delicatula. Next base: position 91,675,202 of record NC_134460.1, read on the forward strand.
ACATTTAAAATATATTATAAAGTTAGTACAAAGATGACTCTAGGATGATATATTATCGAGCTTGAAAATTTATGCTAGTCAGGTTATTATTTTGTTTCAAATTTGGATAATGTGTATGCAGATCTGAATAAATTTTTATTCAGATTTTCTCAAAGAAAAAAATCAGCTGGTGACAGTTTTAAATACGAGAATCAGAAATAAATTTCTAATGATATTGTATGAAAAAAAAAATTAAATGGAAGCGAAAAGAAATTAATGTAGCTTATCAGGCAACGAAAAATCATTATGAGTCGTAAAACATAAGTAGAACAAACTCCTATTAAGCATCAGTTCAATAGGTTAACCTTAACCTATTTTCAAATTTCAGTTTTACTGAAAAAAAAAGAATTGAAAAAATGTACAAAGCACCTTAGTTTTTATTACTATAAATACGAGTATAATGTGGAATATTTTCTACAAAACTACTTACTCTCATGAGATACTTCAGCTACGCATTATTTAATATTTCGTATCACCTCGTAATATATCCGCAGCTCTTAATTTTAAAAAAATCTTTACGGACACCACATGACTTCCTTGTACGCCTATTAAATTACATATACACATTTTTTTAAATGAAAAGTGAATAAAATTTTATTTCATTAATAACTTCAGATATTTTTTTTTAATTGTTATTATTGAATTATTATTTATCGTAAAACTTTTTTTACAAAGAGAGGTTAATAATAATAAATCAATATATTTAAATTAAAAAAAAGTTAAAAAAAGAAGATGAAGTCGGATTTGAACCAATGTGCCTTTCTCTTGTAAGATCCAAATATTTCATTAATTAAAATTTTATTTGGATATAACTCTGGAACCAATAAAATAAGTAGTATTGTTGAAAAGCTCTCAATGAGGGCCTATTACTGCAGTTAGGAAAAAGTCCAAAAAAATAGGATTTTGGGCTTTTTTGGACACTTTTGGTCCAGTCGATTACAACCAAAAGGAAAAGTGTACAACTGGATGTTACAAAAGTCCTAAATCCAAAATTTCAGCATCCTACGGCTAATAGTTTTTGAGTTATGCGAGATAGATACACACTTAGCTACTTAGAGACGTCGCGCCGATACTAGTCAAAATGGATTCAGGGACGGTCAAAATGGATATTTCCATTGAAATCCGAAAACCGAATTTTTTCGCGATCTCAATACTTTCTTTACTTTGTACAAGGAAGTTGAAATAAAGGTTTAAACTCAATTAGAAATTGGTTTACACTAAATTATATGAAAACAAAAAGATTCAGGGCGGTAATTTCTCCATAGAAACATTTAACTTAAGTTTATACCATAAATTAAGAAAAGCAAAAACTGATAAGACAAAATTGAATACGTATAAAGCACGTACTTTCCGAATCGATTTTTGAATAGCTTTCCGTAATTTTCCATTATAGCAAGAATCATTCACTGATATACATTAATAACAGCAACATCAATAGTCAAAAAATGACTAAAAATCCAATTCTCAATTAAGATATTAAAATTACATAGAATTTTAATATTAAGCATACATTTAATTTAAATATATCAAGAGGCGCGTTACTTTATTTGAAAAATCTTTTACTTCAAACTAGCTTCTTTCGTATTTTTTAAACGGTTTATACATTTTGATGCAGAAGAATTATGCCTTTTGAGAAAAAAACTAGGACATTTTCTCTTATTGCATTTCATTTTATTCTTTTGAATGTCACAATAGTATTCGCTCTTGATTGTACATTATTTTTCCAAATAATTGCAATAAACTGATCATTTTTTGGCCTATAACACTATTACCATTACTTTATCAGCTAATGCTTAGGTTTTTAATTTTTTCCTGGGTGGCAACTCGATTGTTTCCATTCTATATTCTGAAATTTGAATCCCAGCTCAATATAATAAATCCAAGTTTCATTACGAGCTCTAAAAAAACTACCTTCCTCTAAAAATGTATGAATTTATAAGTTTCGTAAAAATATGAATTTGGATATTTTTGTGATTTATGTAGACTATCACGGATTCTAACACCTCAGTGACATTAGTTTTACCCTATTTAAACTATCTGATCCATTAAAAAAAAAAATTGCACGGTTAAAAACTTTTTACCATATGGTTTAACATCAGCGAATGAATTTTAACTGGTTTTACACCTTCAGAAAAATCTTATCGTACGCTCGCTCTTCTTCCACGGTTTATATCTTAAGCAGAGCCGATATTTTGTAATTAAAGAAAAAAGCTTATAATAATGCAAATTTATTTTAAACATCTGATATTTTTTATGTCACTTATGCCGAGTTGAAGTTATACAGTTTCAGTTTATTCTATTAAATGATTTTTTCGCTGTTGCAATTTGTCTCTCTAACTATCAAATGACCCCTTGAATAACTAGTAAATCATGTTCGAAAATGAAGCAGTTAAAACGTTTATATAAAACTAAGATGAAAGAGATTATCATTTTTAATTTAAATAGACAATAAATATAGAAAAAATAATTTTGATGCTATAAACTGATAAATATTTCAGTTAAATCGTTGAAATTTACAAAGCGGAATACAAATATGAGCAGCAGTTCTACCTGGGAAGTAATGAAATAGCGTTAGCACTACTAATAGTACGATGAAGGGGGATTTGTTATTCCAGAGGTTTTCAGATGAATTAAGGATCAGAGGGGAAAGGTTCATAAATTCCAGTTAATAATTCTGACGAGACTGCAGTCGTGAGGCCGTCCTTGTTTTCAAAAAAAAAAAATTAGTCTGCTATGTCATCATATACACGAACAATGACACCACAACACACAGTAATCTTGTTGCTGGTGTAGCTGTACACGATTATCTCGTGCCAAAAAACGAAGATTTTGTTTATTAACAAATCCCTTAAGGTAGAAATGGGCTTAGTCCGACTTCCATAGTTTTTCTGCGACTTTTTTTTTCATTTTCTTATTTAAGGTTGCCACCCATTTTTAAAAAATGATAATTGATAGCCGAGTTCTCTCATGAAACATCAATTTTCATTAGAAAAGATCTTGTTTCCTATTTGAGCGGCTTTCATAACACATGTCCATTTTATTATTTTTATTTTAAGGAGAATGTCAATTCTTTTTACTTCCTTGTACGAAGTAAAGGAAGTATTGTAACGCGAAAAATTTCGGTTATCGGATTTCAACGGAAATATCCATTCTGACCATCCCTGAATCTATTTTGACTAGTTTCGGCGTGACGTCTGTACGTACGTACGTATCTCGTGTAACTTAAAAACAATTAGCCATAGGATGTTGAAATTTTGAATTTAGGACTGTTGTAACATCCAGTTGTGCACCTCCCCTTTTGATTGCAATCAACTGGACCAAAAGTGTCCAAAAAAAGCCCAAAATCCAGAACAATTTGGATTTTGGACTTTTTCTTAACTGCAGTAATAAGCCCCCTCATTGAGAGCTTTTCAACGATATATCATAAGTGGTACTTATTTTCATTGGTTCCAGAGTTAAAGTCAAATAAACTTTTAATTAATGAAATATTTGGATCTTATAGGAGAAGCCATATCGGTTCAAATCCGACTTCATTCCCGACTTTTTTAAAAAATTTAAATATATTGATTTATTAATAATTATTTACCTCTGACTGTAAAAAGTTTCACAAGAAATAATTCAATAATAGCAATAAAAAAAAATATATATATATGAAAAAAATCAGAAGTTATTAATGAAGTAAAATTTTATGTACTTTTAAAAATGTATATATGTAATTTAATAGGCTTACAATGAGGTCATGTGGTGTCCACATCAGATTTTTTGAAACATCTGATAATTTAATATTAACTGAAAATTAATATTTTCAATCGTAATATTCTTATCTATGCGTTTGTTTCAGTCTACTTGATAATAAATATCGCTATAAAATTAATTACATTCTCCTGTTTCGATTTTGTTGATGCATACATCATAATAATTTAAAAAACATAGTACTAGATAGATATAAGACATATTTAAAGAGTAATAAAGGGACTTTTACTCTATCCTAATATTTCAGGTAAGATTGTTGAATTAATAATTGTATAAATATTTGATGTTAATAAAAACTAATATTTTAGCATTTGTGTAACTGTCCACTTTTATTAAAGAATTGGAGGATCGTATCTCACTTTCAAATGAAATAAGTTTAAATGAAGTGCAGCAAAAAATTGTATATGTAATTTAATAGGTGTACAAAGAAATGCATGTGGTGTCCACATCAGATTTTAATCCTAATATTTCAGGTAAGATTGTTGAATTAACAACTGTATAAATATTCGATGTTAATATAAAATAGTTTTTTAGCAATTGTGTAACTGTCCACTTTATTAAAAAATTGGAGGATCGTATCCCACTTTTAAATGAAGTGCAACAAAAAATGTGTATAAGTAATTTAATAGGCGTACAAGGAAGTCATGTAATCCCCACATCAGATTTTTTTTAATTACCTTTAAATATGTCTAATAAATCGTTTCTACGATTTTCATTTTTTTTTAAAATAATTCTGATTATTTATTTTTCTAAAAGATTTAATTCTTTGGTTTTGTAATATTGGAAATTTTGTTTCATTTACAAAGTTAAAAATCTACCATATTTTGAATTATTTTTTCTAATAAACTTAGCAATTCTTACGGTTTTATTAGTTTCTGTGGACTTTATTGATACTATTTTATTCAGAATCAAATTTACTATAAGTTTTGTGTAAAAAGTTTCTGTGTTTACTACTCATTTTTTGTTTATTACAAAACTACAAAACAGTGTGTTTTTCGATATCAATTTTTTGTTTTTTATCCCAAATTTCTCAAAAACTATTAAAAACACTTTTCTGGGACTGATTCTTTTTTTTTTAATTTTTCATGTCAGATTTATTACAAAAATCAATAAATTTATTTCTTAATTTGAGTTCCAAGAATTACAGTCTACCTTAATTTTACCGAAGACGCAGAAACCAAGTGAAATCTTTTACTTACCGATATTCGTTAACAAAGCTTATTCGAACCTATGTTTAAATGAACTTTCTTCTTTATATTCACCAGCAGAATAAATCCTGAAAAACTGTTACATTCTTCTTGCAAAAAATTGCAAATTGTGTGTTAGGGGTAGCTTTATCTATTCACTTGGGCAGGAAATCCTTTTTAAATGGTTTAAATCATCCTACTGACCTGGATTTTTTTTTGTCTTGATATCTCTAAACTTGATGAACTAATTTGGATTGGTTGAATAGTAAGTTTTGTTTTCCTACGGGATAATTATTGTTCCTTAGTATAGCTATGTCATTATCAACTTACGATTTCCAACTCATATTATCAACCATATTAACACTTAGAATAAATAATAATAAAAAAATAATAATAATAAAACACTTAATGGTAATTAAATATTAAAAATAACAATGTTGAATAAATTATTATTTTTACACTATTTGTTAGAATAATAATAATCGAATGAATTCTCAAAAATAAATTAAAAGTTTAATATTTTTAAGCAGCTTGTGATCATCAAAGGTGCCCGACTTGAGTACGTCATATGTAAGTGGAGCGCGCCAATAATAATGGTATATAAAGATTAATTTTGAATAAATTCGATTAATTCAACATCAAAAACTTTTCTCTATGAAATCACAAATCATTTGGTAAAAACCCTATTCAAATTGATGAGTCAGCTCTTAAAAAATTTCTGGCCAACAGCCAAAAGAACAAATACGATGAAATACAACATAGCGTTCTGTTTCGGTGAGGTGTCGGTAGCAAAAATAAAGAGATAATTAATCTGTACCCGGTAGAAAGTAAATAGACCTGACATACGTACCGTTGGTTGTTATTATTTTGAACATTAAGTTACAGCAACAGAAAAAAAAAAATATATATATATGGAAGTACTTACCGAACTGAGAAGAACTTATAAACAGAGCTGAGATGAACAGAAACAGTAATTCGATCAATTTAACAAAATTTACCTCCACTCGAATGTTATCGGTTTAGTGATTGTGATAATTCCATACTATGTTTAATTGAGTAAGAATGTTGTTAGAATTGAATTACAATGATTAATAGCTAAGAAAGTCATTTTAACAAATTTTAATAAATAATCGGTCTAATAAAAAAAATAATTAATTTTTATTTTTGTAAGATAACAAAAAGAAAATAATTGTATTTGTAGGAAATAATCTACTAAAAGTGACTTCCTTTTTAAGGATATTCCAGGAATTTTTTTTGTAAAAATATTAAGGAAGTAATAAGAATTAATTTTCGATATTTAATACACATTACAATTAACGACCGGAACATTATTTATTGTTTTTTTTTGTCGTACAAATCAATGTCACTGTGTTTAATAGTGTAGAAAAAACCTTATTATTTCAAGTTTATTAGTAAAATTTTTATACCAGAAGTAAAGAAACGTGTAAATTTTATTATTTAATCACAAAAGATTAATTTATATTTCATCTATAATAATTTGATTGTTAATCAATTTTCTTAATAAAACAATTAAAAAATTACACCACCAAGTTTTACCAGGTTTTACAATGTTTAACTGACCAATTCCAAACATTTTTAATTTTTCCAAATAAATCAACTAATGTTATTCCTTCCTATCTAAATCTACAACTAATTTATCAAGAGATTACATATTTTATTTATTTACAGACTTCGAATAAAATAAATTAAAAAACAATTTTTACGAAAAAATACACTCGTATAAAAACATAAAAGAAAATTTTTTTTCAATTCTTTTATTTCAACTAATGAAATAAGCGCCAAATTACAAACAAAGAATAAACGACCCTTATTATCCTATTGACTATAGAATAAAAAATTGCAAATAAAAAATTATTTATTTCTTTTTTAGACGATCTGTAAGAAAAATAAGAGACCTGTATCTTGATAAAAATTAGAAAAGGAAAGTGAGAAACATGATAAAAAAAAAATTATAAGCGTAAATTATTTGTATTTCCACCGGAAGATATATTGTCTACCTTACAACAATTTTTTTTGTTAATTTCCCATCATTTCTTGCATTTATACGAATAACTGTATTTAATGATCTGCATATACGTTACACTAGTCCAGTCCGAAGACATCTATCTTGACTATAAAAGGTACATATTCAAATATTCTAAATACACCATGTAATATTTTTAAATTCGTCCACTTACATTGACCATCAGAGAAATTGCCTATACAAAATAAAAACAGAATCATCAAAATCTATCACTTTGTAAAAGACTTTTAAAAGACGTAATCACTTTTAATACCTTTTTTTTTATTAAAAAAAAAATATATAAAATTTTATTTTTATATCTATTTTATCTCTCGTTTATTTTATTTTTATTTTTCGTTTAAAAAAAACAGAATTCTACTTTTTTAAAGAAAAGATTGGTAACATAATCAAACTGACGATTTAAAAATTTTTGTTGGTTCTATTTGTCATCATCACTGCATAGAATTGGAGATTTATTATGTATTGAAACCTTATATTACTCTGATATTCAAATTATCTTACTGAAAACATTCAAAAAAATTATTTGAAAAATTTACGTTAATATGGACTAAATATAAAAACTAAATGAAAAAATCTTTTTAGCAGAGATGAGAGGACAATCAATGTAGCAGGATTAGGCCGAGTCAGGCCAGTATTGATCGCTAAACCTCTTTTTCTGCATCGTTATGTTATTTTTATTAACACGCATAATTCTCATTTCTTAGGAGTGAAGTTTTTATTAGGGTAAGAATGATAGAAGACTTCCTGTACTTTTTAATAAAAATAAACTAAAAGAAAAAAATATATAAATAAACTATTTAAGATCAATTAATAAAATGAATTAAAACATACTAAAAGCTAACTATTATTTTAATCTTGGCTTTTTAAAATCGGCGTCAATTTAAAGAATAGAAAGTCTTTGGTAGTTATTTTAATTTGTTATAAACCTCAAAAGTTTAAATTATTAAAAAAAAATTAAAAAATGGTTAAAAAATTCCAATTTTAATCAACACACATTAATCTTACCTGCTTTTTAAAGCCTATTATTACTTTTTTCTAATTTTTACTGAAGCTAAATTATACCAAATTAAAATATCGCAACAAAATCTACTTTCTTCAGGGAAGATTATTTTTTTTTAACTTTTAGAAAATACTCCTCTTGAGGAACATCATGAAAAATTTTAAAACATCCTATGTTGGCGAGTTTATTCTACCTAAAATGAATATATAATTATTATTCCTTTTTATGTGAGCACTAGAGTATGGGAAATTCAATTTAAAGAGATTCGTTGAATATGAATACTAATTTTTAAATACATTTCGTTTAAAATTCATTTGGCTTTTATTAAAATCAATATTGATGACGTCCTGTCATGTTCAAAAGAGAATCAAATTAAATTTAAATCCCTATATTTTAATCTTTTGAATTTTAATATTTTTTAAAGAAATAGTTCGATTTAAAAAAAATTCAATCCAATTAAAGTGTAAAATAAGGAAAAACTTATCATTAAATAAAAATTAGAATTTAAAAAATAAAAAAGCTAACAACAAAGTTGTTGTTAACCAATACTTTCCTGGCATTGGTTATTTATTATTACATAGTGATGTACTAATGATACATGAAAAAAATTTTTTTTTAAAAATCGATATTTTTTACTTTTTTCCGCTTCTTTCTCAAAATCATCTTCCAAGAATTTTTTTTGATTTGTCTACGTTTACTATGTTAAATGGAAGAAACTAAAAAAGAAATCCACTGAAATATATACAACCAATAAAAGATTTACCTATGATTTCAATTTTTGGAGTGGAGTAAATTATGAAGAAATTTTATTGTAATATTATTATTAAAGTTTAAATAAACCAAAAAAACGTTTTAAAGAATTCCAAAAATCAATATTTAAAAAATTTTATTAGTTCCCCACCTTCAATACTGCTTCCAAAGTATTTTTTTGGGACCGCTTGCACTGCTACATGCTTAGGAAGAAAAGGAAAAAAATTCTGTTAAAAAATATGCAATAAATAAAGACAGCTTTTATCGAATCTTTGGAAAGGGGAAGAATTTGCGGGAAAAACGTTTTTTCTAAATGGTAAAATGCTTATCTTACCATTTAAAAAATGGATGCAGTATATGCGTACACAAATGCACCCCAGTTGATAATGATAATCTGCTCAAAGAAAGGAAGAAGAAAAATTGATAAAGTAAAACAGTACTGAATAAATACCATTCACGTTAAAGAAGACTGCAGGCTAATAAAATATTTAATAGAAAAAAGCGATTATTTTTAGATAGATTCGTAATAAGAACAAGCTGCGATTTGAAAAAAGTCTTTTGAAGTTAATGTTTGGAGTGTATTTCTGTATAGATGTGAAGTATGTACACTAAGAAAAAGACTGACGTAATTCCTTCCTGAAATTGGTTATTTATTTTTATACAGAGGGAAAATAATGATACATGAAAATAAACCAAAAATAGTTTTTAAAAAATTTAAAAAACCGATATTTTTAAAATTTGATCGGCTCCCCCTCCGAATATTTCCCCTAAATTATTTTTTTGGCTCTTGCCTGTTACTATGCCTAGAAGACAAAAAAAATCGGTTAAAAAATATGCAGTAAATAAAAAAAATTTCGTTTTTGGAGGAGGAATTAATTTTAGGGCAAATTTTTACTTCCTTGTTCGAAGTAAAAGAAGTATTGTGATTAGGAAAAATTTAGGTTTTCAGATTTCAACGGAAATATCCATTTTGACTAGTTCCGGGGTGACATCTGTACGTACATACATGTATCTCACATAACTCAAAAACGATTAGCCGTAGAATGTTGAAATTTTGGATTTAGGACTGCTGTAACATATAATTGTGAACCTCCTATTTTGATTGCAATCGATTGAACCAAAAGTGTCTATTAAACCCAAAACCACCCAAAAATCGGATTTGGAGTTTTTCTTAACTGCAGTAATAAGCCCTCACTGAGAGCATTTCAACGATGTAGTACTTATTTTCATTGGTTCCAGAGTTATAGCCAAATAAAATTTTAATTAATGAAATATTTGGATCTTAGAGTAGGAAGGCACATTGAACTTCATCTCCTTTTTTTAACTTTTTTTTTAAATATATTGATTTATTAATAATTATTAACCTCTGTTTGTAAAACATTTTACGGTGAATAATAATTCAATAATAACAATAAAAAAATAAATTAAGAAATATCAGAAGTTATTAATGAAATAAAATTTTATGTACTTTTCATTTTAATTCAAAAATTTTTGTAGATTTCATTAATTATTCAATAATTATTAATAAATCAATATATTTAAATTGAAAAAAAAAATACGAATATGAAGTCTGATTCGAACCACTGTCTCCGTAATTACGGAACCGACACATTTTCACTTACACTACATAACCACTTCGGCGATTGGAAACAAAATTAATATATAAACTATCATATAAGCTGATACCGACAGCACAAAAAAAAAGTGTGATCCAATGTAGTGCTCACCACAATGCAATTGTGTAACAACCGTCCACTTTATTAAAGAATTTTTTTTTAACTTACAGATCCACCGTTAGGCATTTTTCAGAGGATGAGATGAATGATTTTGTAGCGTGTGTGAAAATACCATGCTTGACCGAGATTCGAACCCGGGACCTCCGGATAAAAGGCCGAGACACTACCACTAGTGCCACGGAGGCCGGCACTTCATTAAAGAATTGGAGCATCTTTTTTCACTTTCAAATAAAATAAGTTTAAATGAAATGCAGGAAAAATGTGTATATGTAATTTAATAGGCGAAGAAGAAAGTCATGTGGTGTCCACATCAATTTTTTTTACGTACTTAATATAAAGTAAGATTAGATGTTGCAAAATTTAGAGAAAATTGACCTTAAAGAAACTACCGTCTACACTCCTGGAGATAATCATCATCAACTTTTAACAAAAAATTGCCCGATATGTACGAGTTTGTGCCAACTTTTATCAAAATCAGTTTATCCAGTCAAAAGTTATGCTTCAAACACACCAACAAACGTACGTACGAACATTACTCCCACACCTTTTTTTTGTATTTGGGGTCCCTGGGTCATGAAACGTGGAGAAATGAAAAAAACTCATACCTTATTTTATAACTATCATACTTTCCTTCATGCATTATACTTCTAGAGCTATGATGCCAGGAAAGTATAATTAATCCGTGGGCTTGTATAAAGTAAAATGCAATATAATAACCGTGGATAAAATTTTCCCAACCATATCGATTTTAAAAAAGTAATATCTTAACGGTTGTTAAGTGTCATAACCGTAATGGTTATAGGCAATATTTCATAACACACCAGTCATTCTCAAAAATGGTAAAGCCATACAAAAAATAATAATTATATCATGACAGGCTTATTAGATTAAATTAACAGTAAAATGATTCTCGTTGTCTTCTTTACTAACTGAATGTGCTGTTCCATAACAAATCCACTGAAATGTAATTAATATAATATTAAACCCTTATAAATGACCTCAACTCAGTTAACAATAGAGACTCTTAGCTGTATAGTGAACATCATTACTCTCAATGAATCCTATTCTAACTAGTATCAATTGTACCTCAGAGGCTTAAAATGGGTCACAATCACAAAGAAGACTGCGACAGAACACTCAAATATGTATAATTGATGTACTCTTTTTTCTGGAAAACAATGCTTAACGTACAATCCAGATTTATTAGAAGAGTTCTTTATAAGTGCGCAGTACACTGCAAAGGAAATTTTACTCTTATAATATTATAATTATTTTGGATTGCAATCTTTTAAATATTAAATCAATAAAGACAAAGATTAAAAGAGCATAGAGTAATAAATACAACTATATATATAACTTTTGCATGACATTAAGTTAAACGTATTAATACCGCGACAGTAAAAAATTCTATTGTTTTTAAATGACACATAAAGTAAGTTATTTAAAATTATGCTATAAATACAACTATTACTAACTGAAATCCAAATGGAAAGACCAATAATAACACAATAAGAAGCAATAATTGTAAAGTTATTTCATAGCATAATGTTATTTCTATTATTAAATTTAGGCTAATGTACACCATAATGTCCATAAATAAAAAAAACAGAAACCTACACATAAATACCAATAAAATACGTCCCAAATATTCAAATTTAAATACCCACTAAGATATTTTTATCTCTGGTTTTACGTCATTTAATGTTTTCAAGTTTAATATTTACAGCGGAAGAAATTTTGGGTGAAAATTTCATACTGAAGAACATATTTCGAAATTTAAATGAATATTTTCGAGTAAATTATAATTACATTTGTAAAATAAAGAAAACATGTTTTTCTAGTAGTGCTATAAGAGAAGATTGAATGTGTTTATAGATTTTATTTTAAATCCAAAACATACACATAATTACATTTTTTTTTAAGTTTTTTTTTTAATTAACATTAATTAATAACAGTACAATTAAATTTTGTTTGGCTGGTTTTCAAATTTAACAAATAGATTGTATAACTAATAAAGATTTAGTAAATCTTAAATACTGACTAAAGAAAATAAAGAATTTGTTATATATAATAATGACTCATTAAAATATAAAACAGTCGTAAATAAATATATTTCTAATAATAATAATATATTGTTTTGTGAATTCTTTTAAAACAATATTAATGATATTTCATCGTCATCAGATTTTATTAATATTTAAAAATTTTTAAACAATTGATAGAAGACCTGCATGGATTAATTAAAAGAAAAAGTATTCTTTTTTAGGCTTAGCTGTGAGTTATAAAGTTTTACCAGGTGTGAAAAAAAGATTGCATTCGAATTTTTAATACTCTGCAACATCGAGGGTAATTCGTCGGAAGAATATCCGTATTATTTTGAATAACTTAAATGTTCGAGGAACAATTTCCCTTTAAGTTTCGTAAATTTCATTATTTGATATGACTGTTACGGCTTCGTTTGCAAGACAAAAAAAAAAATCAAAGATATTTTACTTCAGAATACATTGCTTATTTGTGATCGGTTTGTCATTCATTCATTAAGGAATTTTATAAATTCCTTAATGGATAATTAAATATTGCTTTCCTAACAGAATGAAAAGAGCAAAAAGATAAAGTTACTTTTATTGTTTGCTGAAGGAATCATTATTTCAATGAAATAGCAAACAAAATAAATTATTAACTTATTTAAAATTAAAATACATCTTTTTATCAATCACTAAAAACTACGTAAATTCTAGACAAGAAATTTTTTTCTACAAATTCGAAATCAAATATCATAGATTTTAAATAATTTATTTTTAATACTTCAGTTACAAAAATGTTCACTAGCATAGATTCACAAATTGTGTGAAAATTAGAAATATAAAATTACTTTCTCTTACTAGGTAAGTAGCACGTGAAAGAAAAATGATGAAATTGATTAAATTTGTTAAAGAAAATTTACATGTTTAAAAAAAAATTAAATCATTTAAACATATCAGTCCGAAAGCTTATGTCAGAAATTCATTAATGCCGCAAAGAGATGTAAAAAAATAATATATATATACACACACACACACACACCCAAGATTGAATATTACCAGTTATTTTTTACTTAAAAACAGGAATTGATTGTAAAATTATTATTATTTTTATAATTATGTGTATAATCATAATTATTAACTTTATCAAACTAAATCTTATAACTAACAAGGAAAAGCACCCGGACAAAAACACGAAAAATATTCATTTTATTGTAAATATAACTTTTGAAAACAGAAAGAATAAACCATATTAAAAGGTTGGTGAAATCGAAAACTTTTAATCATCCGTATACGAAAATTAAAGTCTAGAACAAGCTGCGCATTTTGGTAGTTAAGTAATCATCATAAGCAAATAGAGCATATTAGTATTAAAAAAAAAAAATTAAACAATATATAGGAATAAATAAATGCTTTCTTGTTTTTATATTCCACTTTCAGTATAAAGTATTTATTTTGTTTTCGTTACTAAATTATTTTCTGTTATAATTAATATGATTAATTTATTTTAAGATTATTTTTTATATTTTTAGTTTTACTTTTGTTAATTTCCCTGTTTCTAGTAATGTTGACTGTTTAAAAATCGAAATTCTTTTCAGTTATGTAACTTACATTACATAAAAAGAAACTATAATATGTCTACTCATATGTACTCTACACATGCGATTCATAATCAGCGCCCAGCAGAAACTACCGAAGATAAATTGATGAATGTTTATAATATATATTTGATATTATTGAATAATATTATGAATATTTGAATATTTTTTCACCCTTGAAAAAGCGTGAAAAAAGAGTTTTGAACAAGGTTGCAAATTTTTCCCACTTCCGACTATACTAAACAAAATATTCACTAGGTTTGGGCTTACAAATACTCTTCAGATAAATTTCTGAAAACCATCTTCGGATTTTTTTTAATTTCGATTTTTAGGGTTGCGACGGTGTACTAAATTGTGCGGCTGCTTAACAAACACAGTCACTGCCACTGTTACTGTATATGCAACGCGACTGGCTGCACCTGGCTCAGGTTACTTAAAAGAAAAAATTGACCGCGACGGGAAACGCAAATAACCATATAGTACGGGCAAAGCTACGATTGGGATATGCTAGTCTAATTATACAGTTTTATGTAATGAACATGTTATAAAAGAAATATTTTTTTTTAAATTTATATATATATATATATACATTCACACATGCGTGCGTGAATTAATAATAAAAATAGTGTTAGTAAAACTGTTTTATTCGTAAGTTATGATAAATTAAAAACATTAGTTAATAAATTTACAGCTAATTAGATTTATTTTTTTATTTAAAAAATTTATAAATTCAACATTAAGGCTAAATATACGCGTAACACATCAAATCAAAATACTGTAACATTAAATACCTTATTACAAACATACATTATTTTATTGTAAAATAAATTAAGTTACATAAATTTTGATCTTAATTATAATATATCAAATAAATAAAACCTTGAATATAAAACTTTTATATGAGAATTAAGTAACTTCTACAATAAAAAAATCTAATGTGGACACCACACGACTTCCTTTTACGTCTATAAGATTACACATACACATTTTTTTTTTTAAATGAAAAGTACATAAAATTTTATTTCATTAATAACTTCTGATATTTTTTCTTATTGTTATTGAATTATTATTTATCGTAAAACATTTTACAAACAGAGGATAATAATTATTAATAAATCAGTATGTTTAAATTTAAAAAAGGAGATAAGTTTGATTCGAACCGATGTATCTTGTAAGATAGAAATATTTCATTAATTAAAATTTTATTTGGCTATAACTCTGAAATCAAATAAGTACCACTTATGATATATCGTTGAAAAGCTCCAAATGAACGCTTATTACTGCAGTTAAAGAAGAAGTCCAAAATCCAACATTTTGGGGTTATGGGTTTTTTTGGAAATTTTTGGTTCAGTCAATTAAAATCAAAAAGGGAGGTGTACAATTAGATGTTACAACAGTCCTAAACACGAAGTTTCAGCATTTTACAGCTACTCGTTTTTGAGTTATGCGAGATACAAATTTACATACTTACGTATAGACGTCACGCCAAAACTAGTCAAAATGAATTTAGGCATGGTCAGAATGGATATTTCCGTTGAAATCTGAAAACCGAAATTTTTCGCGATCACAATACTTCCTTTACTTTGTACAAGGAAGTAAAAAGGAAAAAGATCAATCAAAACAGAGGAAAGAAAAAAATTATATAAAACATAAAAATTGAAAAACTGGTACATTAAATCAAAATTAAAGGTAGAAATATATTTAAAATATTGATGTTATAATCTATTTTATTTATTATATATTACTTCAAGATGTCAACCACAATGACTTTTATTATTTAACTTAAATTTATACAAATTTCAAGTCTAAAAGTAAAAATCATTCATTAATTCTAAATAAAGCTTGATGATGAGAGCATCCAACAGTTGTAATAATCCAACGTTGACCTACTGCTTCACAACCAATCGGCTCAAATGTAATACCGAATAAACGTTGTATTCAATATTCAATTTGTTGCATTTCAAAATTAAGTCAAAATTAACGACTTGAAATTATAATAAAAACATAGAGATTATGAATAATCTTATTTTTGGATATATTAAAAGTTTTTGTCTTAAATTTTAAACTGATATTAATAAGCATGGGAAAAATATTAAAAGTAACCGCATACCTTAAATTATGTATTCCTTGATTAAATAAATCACGATACAAAAAAAACTACCGTTTTATGATACGAAAAATCAATATTATTAAAAAATTTTAAACATTTATTTTAATTAATTTATAATAAAAATATATCAGAAAATTATAATCAAAAATTTTAAGAATTACATATGATGCGGACTGCATGAAGTTGGCATTAATACTGATTTCTATTTTCACACTCTGCGGAATCATCCCGAATTGGCATACCGCCAATCCCACGTGTTATTAGCCGACGATCTAAGAAGTCCAGGAATAGCGAGCTGTAGCAGGACATTCCAATATAGTCCAGTCCATTATTACTGGACCGTCTTCTTTAACTTCGTAACTCTTCCTTTATACTAAGTAGAAATGTAATCAGCATGTTAAAAATATAACACTTTTTTTAAAGTTAACATAAATTTAAATAATTTATAGGAATCAGTCTAAATATTAAATTTCTACTTTAATTATATTAAAAAAATATTTTAAATGCGGTATAATTAATTATCTCCCATCTATAAGGAAGTTATTTTTACCAGTTTATTAGTACTTTAGGCGACTGAACAGTACGACTTTAATCAACTGCAATTGACACAGTCCATCTAAATATTACTTGACAGTTTTGAACTTTTTAAGATTAAACATCTATCTACATAATCTGAGATTATCCGAATTGTTCATAGACTTGTATGTTTGCTACTGTAACCAAAACTGTTTTGGGTGACCTGTTATGAGAGGTTAGTCACTAATTTAAATATCATAGGATTACACACAATTATCATCGATAGCAACCATCACAAACCAAGTTTAATGAGGAAAGCAAGGATTAAAGGGGTTTTTCTGTTGCTTTCTTCGCTGGCTGAATAAAAAGTGGTAAATCATTATACAAAGCCCACAAATATATTGGTAATATTTGACCTTACAAGTCTTACACCCTAATTTCTGCCCGTTATAGGCTTTAGTTACATAATGAACATCACTACTCTAAGAGAAAGAAATTTTGAATACTAATATATTTGGATCAGATGCTTTAGATAGCTTACAACTAGAAGATAAATTGAAATAAACATTTCAAAGCAACAAATTAATATTGTTCCATCTTTTGCACAAAAAATTCATTATATATATATATATTTTATACACTGGCTTCGTATAGCAGCAGGGCCTTATAAACTCTTATAACTTTCTTTTCAATGAAAAAAAAAAGTAGTTTTGGCGTGTTTTTTTATGTAGTGTTTTTATTTGATATTATTATAAATTGACGATGACTGGTTAATAATCAAAATGCGTACCTAGTTATAGATTTTAATGTTTTATAAACAACTCTTGTACGTTTATACTTGTTACTATAATCCAGCTTTAACTCTTTCACATATCAAGTGTAGCCGTCCATACAGTATATAATCTCACTTTCTTAATTTGTAAAGAATTAAAAGCATTATTAAATGACATCGAAAAATATTATGTTATCATAAAGTAATAAAAATTGGTTTTATAGAATGTATCTGCTTTAAACAGAGTTAAATCCAAAACATGATAATTCATTAACTATCTTATACATTTCCATTCTAATTTCTTTGATTCACTGTAATAAAAAATCAAATTTAAAAATATAAAATAACGTATAAATTTAAACAACTTTATTATATTGATTACTAATATTTATCAGAACAACACTTTTACTTTTTATTGATTTTATTATTTAAAATTTAATGATTACTATAAATTTCAATTTAAATATAATTAAATAATTAAAACAATAGTAATAAGAGAATAAAGGAATCAACCAAAAAAAAAAAAACAAAACAAAAGAAACAACAAAAAAGAATTGGATTTTTAATTTATCACAATAGAATAGGAATAAAATAATTATATATTTTTAACGATTTACTCAAATTTTTTTCATTCTTTTAAAAATTAAAATAAAATAATCGTGATAAAATAATATTTAGTAATAAAAAAATTAAAAAAACTGAAAGAAACTAATAGATTATATTTAAGGATAATAGTTATATTAAGGTATAATAAAACAAAATGATAATATTTCTTGCCACAAACGTCCGATCACGTATTTTTAAATCCGGCGAACTTCAATGCCTTCTAGATAAGATTTTCCGTCCTTGAAATATTTACCACTTGGTTGTAATTTGCATCGAATATTTGGTAAATTAACATGATTCATTCATAACAAAAAAAAAAAAAATATTTTTTTTAGATTATATATATAATCTAAAAATAATTAACAAAATACTTAAATATAATTATTTAGTCAAGGTTTAGTGTAGTAAAAACGTTTTTGGTAGTGCACTATTTATAATTTAAAATCAATATTATAATAAAAAGACCCCCAAAAATATAAGGAACGCCTACATTTAGTGAAGGACTTCTCTCCGATAGCTTTTATGTTAGGTTAATTTTACTTAAATCCATTATGACGTAGTTAACAAAATACAGTTATAATGAGTAAAAAAATGTTTTTTTACGTTATGAAAACCGGTGGTAAAAATTAACGATTTTTACCACCGTTTTTGTCAAAATATTAATTAATTTAAAAAAAAATGGATAAATCAATAAAAATAATGTACTCCAAATTACAATGTTATAACTAATTTTTTAATTTTATGTTAACAAAATTAATAAATGTATGTGTGTATATATATATATTGTGTATATGTAGTTACAAAACAAATTTTTGTCGTTTTATTATCTTTTAAAACTATTCCAACATATAAAGACGTAACGAATTATTTTTTTTTGAGAAGGCATGGGAAAGATATGTTAAAGAAAATTAATAGACGATTTTGATTCTCTTCTAAGATAAGGATGAGTTGAAATCGTTAAGATGGTATTTTTTGGAAAAAAGTATTTTTTTCCTTTTGTAAATTTCTTTACACAGATTTTTGCGATTTCATAAATAAATATTAACACCTAGGTTAAAAACAATTTTTTTTTTTAATACTTTTATTTATAATCGCATCAACAATTTAAGTCATCAGCGACTTATCAGTGTAATGTAACTGTACCGGTAAAATTTGTAGTCTTGAACAAACTCAGGTTAACTTCTTTTGAGACGTGTGGTTAATTGAAAAAAAACCCAACCACCAAAGAACACCGGTATCCACGATCTAGTAATCAAATACAGATAAAAGTAACTTCCTTTATTAGGATTTGAACCTGAGAACTTCGACTTCGAAATCAGCTGATTTACCACTAGCACTACACTGATTTACCACCCGGTGGGTTAAAAACAAAATTTAATCGTACAAGTGTAACACAACTGCATAAAATTTAAAACCGTAGAGAAAAATTGTTTAACTAGAAATAAAAATAGACATTTGGGTTTTTTTTTAAATCGCTTGAGTAGAGATATTTTATGATTCCGATAATCAAAAGCAATTCTTATTATTGTGAATTTTGTAGTAGTGATTTTTTATTAATGTGTACCTATTTATACTGATATAAAATGCATAACTTTTAAAGATGAGTGATATTTTCCCCTCAAAATCAAACTAATTGAATTCACTTTATTTAAAATGAAAATTTCTGGAAAAAATTGATCTAGGATAACATAATTTACAGTAACATAACTTTTTATTTGAATGAAAAAAAGATTAAAATTTTAAAGGGTAGAATAAGGAAGATACAATTTTTATTGTGGCTCAGCGGAATAAAAGGTTCCTGGTTTGATTACCTTTTAAGTGTCTGCATTTTTACATCGAGAAGGAGGTACAATTAGGGTTCTGTAAAATAAATAATCCATTCTCGGGCTGTTTCTTAAAATAAGCCTAAGACTGGACAAAGTCCCAAAATAAGAAAAAATAACGTTTCTGCTTAGAGACAATTTAACACAACTATTATGGAACTAATTAACATCGTATCACAATAAAATCAGCTCAAAAGAGAATTCTATGACATCAGACCAAATAAAAACTGAATTAAAAATCTTAATCGTGATTAAAAGAAATATTTTTTTTCTGTTATTAGTACTTGAAATTAAAATAAATAAAAAATAATTATGAATAATAAACATCATCTAAAGACATTTTAAGGTTACTGTTTATATGACGAAATCTTTCGGAGTTGAGCCATGAAAATAAAACTCAACACAGAGTAAAAATATGGAAAGCCAAACAAATTAAATCTTTATGCTGTTAATTTATAAGTGACTTCGATATAACTAGAGGTTATCTCTTAAAAATAGAGGTATTGGAACAAATCAAAACCATTAAAAATATCATAAATCTCAATTAGAATTTTCAAGAAATGAAACTACTCGTCAAATCAGAACCAATTAATCAAAAATAAATTTTGTAAAAAAAAAAAATCAAAACAATTTAT
The DNA here is from genome assembly GCF_047948215.1 of Lycorma delicatula. Classification (NCBI taxonomy): domain Eukaryota; kingdom Metazoa; phylum Arthropoda; class Insecta; order Hemiptera; family Fulgoridae; genus Lycorma; species Lycorma delicatula. Next base: position 91,695,792 of record NC_134460.1, read on the forward strand.
AGATATCACCCAAAGACTAAGTTTAATTTTCGTGAAAACAATTTGGTTAAAAATAAATTAAAAAAAAAACTCGTAGTTCTGTGCAAGACGAGCAACGCCCATACTATTTCGCAATCAGAAACACACTGGGTTTCAGAGTACAACGCGCTACATATAGTGCGTTGTACGTAATACGTAACGTGTAATGCGTTGAATGTATGTGTAGTATGAGTAGACCCTACACACAAGCATCAATTTTCAACTCACTCGTCACTGTGACTCACTGATAAGCGCGGTGAAAAATACATCACTAAAAAGTCAACATAATCTCAATTTGAGGTGAATTAATTCGATTAATTAATTTGAGGTTATTTGTCTGTTGCCGACCTTAGATTGAACGTAACTCAAGAACGACTCAACCAGTCTTCATAAAATTTTCTTATGTGCAACTTGATAAACTACTACAGCATATATAAATTTCATTGAAATTGATCAAGTAGGTTTAGGAATTTTCGAGCCATAAAATTTTAAACATGAATGTTATTTTGAGATTTTTGAGCAACAAATTTTATACATAAGCATACATACACACATACACACATACACACACACACACACACACACACACACACACACACACACATTTATATATATATATATATATATATATATATATATATATATATATATATATATATATATATAAAATTAAGAATAGTATTTTCGTACTCCCAGTTTCAAAACTGAAAGAAAATTCAATTTCACCCCACAAACCCACTTTATGACCGAAAGCAATATCGTACTTTTCTTCGAAAAATCTGTTAAAAAAACTTCTAAAGTAACCGCGCACACACAACACACCGGCAAGCGAATTTATGTACCTATATTAGATTAGTAGTAAAATTTTAACGTGGATGAATAGATTCTGGTTAAAAATAGTGTGGTAAGGAGTACATGTTACAGTAGAACGCTGGCTTATAAAATAACATAAGCAGAACTGATCCGTAAATAAAATTAATAATATAGATATTACATGTCTACTACTACATAAAAAATTCTGTTATGCTGATGGAAGTCTCTTACATGAACTCCCTGATAAAAAAATAAATAAATAAAATATAATAAAAGTTAAATGCAACCGTCTAAAATACTGCACTAAAATATATTACAAAATTAAAAAAAAGTTGTTTTATACTTTTTAGTCATACTTTAATCAAATTATTATAATACATTGCACTGGTTTAATTAGTAGGCTAATTTGGATTTCAAAAGATAACATCATATATTTATAAAAGTATACTTAAAATATCAAACAAATTTTCAATCAAATATTTACTACACAAAGTAACGAAAAATGAAGTTTTTACAGTGAAATTTTTATTTTATTTACTTAACTATCACAATTTTCGACAAACGTTTTTATAAAAAATTTCTCATTCGATCCCATCTCTGATAATGCATCATTACTGCAAGATTTTCTTCCTGTTAATTTGGAGTTGTCCAATTCTTCGATCCTAAGTCCATCGAGAGATCTAACTCGGCCAAGGCTGACGTATCCCAACAACCCCGCATAGCCGTTTTGCAGATTTTTCAATATTTTACACCCGCACCCTTAATTTACCCCCGTACGGAGGATTGTTTGCAAAAGTAATGGTGGAATATTGTATTGTCACCCGACCTTAGTAACTAAGCAAACTTTCATCAGTAGGCAATGACAAGAAATATATTAAATTAAGGATGCAAGATATGAGAACAAATTGGAATTAAAAACATTTGAATTGAAGAAGAACAAGTAAAAAACAATAACGCTACTCAATTTGTCTCTTACTTAAATTAAAAAATATATAATTGCCAAAACATTTTACTTCCATTTTAATTACTTTTTTTAGTTTTTTTAATCTAAAATTAGGTTAGGTCAATAAAAAAATCGCTCGTTTCCCCTTCTGATAATAAATATGAAAAAAAAAACAGTGTAAAGAAACGAAGTTAAGTACTAACTGCTGAACCTGGTATATGGAATGCTGGAGTAACTACGTTTTTAACTTAGCTTTTTCTTATTACCAATTTTCTTCAAGTTTTGCGTGAATACAATGAATATCATAGTTCAACCTATATATCATTACTCTATAGCATTTCAATACTAATTATTGATAAAGCACGCAATTAAAAAATATAACTAAAACGTTTTTCTGACCATATAATTTTTCAATTGAAAAAGTTTCCAATAATGTTATTCTAAGAAATTACAGGATGAACAAAGAAACTTTCACAAAAAAAAATAATGATCGAAATCGGTGCATCAATAAAAAGAAAAGCTGCATTTGGTAAAAAAAAAAATGACTGTATTTGTAAGACCATGGTTATTGAAGTCTCATAAAATTGAAAATACAAGTTTTAATGTTATCATCTATTACTCTGTATGTTTACATTCTACGAAAAAGAAACAAGTATACCTGTCACAGGAGTGCATAGTGTTATTACGCTGTAACAAGTGAATACATTTTTTAAATGAATTTCTTTTATATTTTTTTTTTTAATTTCACTTTTTCTCTTAATCCACAGCCCATTTATAAATGGATACCTTTTTTAAATTTCTGTTGTAATCGTCTTTATTATTATAAAACAAAAATCATTTCGTTACGATATCCAAGGACCTTTTAAGTATTGGATTACAATAATCAAAATAACGGAAGAAAAGATCTGAAAATTTTATGACTATAAAAATGAAAGTCCGTGTATGATAATGATATATAATAATATTATAACTTCATGAAATTGTTTAATTAAAGGGATAGAAGCGTATAAACTATTAAAAAAAAATCATAAAAATTTCGTAAAAAATAGTTGTTTTTCCTGAAATGTTATAAAAATGTAAATGATGTTAAAATAAGTTCCTTGTTTAAATAAGTTCTTAAAAAAAATAATAAAGAAAAGAATAGTTTTTGATTCTGTTTAAAATATAGTTTTTTAAAACTGTTCTTTTGTTAATCATACAACCTCAAATTCAGGTATTCTTTACTGTCGTTAATCTATGTATAACACGACGAAAAAACGAAGTTAAATAGCAATATGAATTTTATATACAGAGCATGAATTAACATACAACAAACCTATTTTCTGAAGAATTAATCTTGATACTAAGAAAGTAATTTAATAAAATTTTACTCACCATTAATCGTGCCATCTAAATACAATTAATTTTTAAAATATAACAATATAATATAATATAAATTTATAACAAAACACATCAATTTAGAAAACTAGTATAAACCAACTTGCTTACGTCGGTTTAATAAATTCATATAAAGTGAAATGAACAGCCGATGTACGATATAATAAAAATTATAAAGAGATAGGCTTTAATAATAATGAGTCACTAGATTTAAAAAAAAGCTTGTTCTCAATTACAATTTCTTTTATTTTTTATTTGCTTTTTTTATTATATAAATATCAAACGGGTTTCACTACCGAAATTCATCACGGTCTACTTAAAAATATAATTATAAATAATATTTAATCCAATAGTTTCTACCCGAAGGGATGAAACACCATTTCCTAGCTTCATATCGGCCTTGATCGATTGCTAAAGGCAATAATGAACAATTGCGTTTATTAATGGACCTTTTTCTTTCATTAAATATATCAGCAATTATGATTGTATTGTAGACAACAACAACAACAACTGATCAACTGATCTGCTTTCCGGTTGGTCAACTGTATTATGCATGACTAAAAATAATGATTTATTTTATATCGTATCTTAAATATAGATTCTCTTGTTTTCACAATTACAAATCGTAAATAAACAAGTAAAAATAAAATAAAAGGTAACTAAATTTATATTAGAAACGTCTGAATAATGTAGCTGTTATAAATTTTTTTTGGGGAGAGTAAATAGCACTAAGGGGAAAGAATTATTTCCGTTTTGTCCTTCCAAGAAGGAGAGTTAAAACTCCAACCAGTAAAATATGAATAAGACTATCTGATGTTCGCGCACCAGTCGGTTTAGATTTGGTAATTCTAGTAGAAATCAAAGATGATAAAATGAACTATCAGATGTTATAGTTAATTGTTAAGAAAATAAATTCAGTTGAAAAGAAAAGATAAAAGTAAACAAAAGTAATAAATTGTGAGAATGAAAATAATTAAATATTAAGATATAGTAGAAGTGGGAGAATTTATTTAGATAATAAAATTACAACGGATGAACGAACTAATAACGATTAAATCAAAATTAGATTGGCATAAGCAAGGAGAGCTCTCTTGGTAATAGATCTAAGAATTAGAAAAAAAATTTGAAAATATTTGTAGGCACGCAGACCTTTATGGTAGTGAAACATGAACACTACGAAAAACAGAAAGGAAAGGAACAGAAGACCTTTGAAATGATATGGTACTAGGAATGTTGAAAATTAGATGGGCCGATAAAATTCGAAAGAAACAGTTCTAAAACGAACAGGAGAGGAAAAAGATTTGTGGCAAAATCTTGTAAGAGATATATTAGGTTGGTGGGTCATATATTAAGACATCCAGATTAATTTAGCGTTCAAAGATCGAGTAGAAGGTAAAAACTGTAGAAGAAGATAAAGAATAAAATATATGAAACAGAGAGTTGAGGATGTAAGATTATGGTGTGATTAACATAGAACAGAGAAGAATAAATAAATGCATCAAACCAAACAACTTAAAAGACTGATGATTAAAAAAAAAACATTTGAATACTATTATCCACAACTTAGATCAATTAAATTTGTGTTTATAAAAAAATTGAAGATGTTATTTCGTATTGAAAGATTGATTTATTGACAGTAAATCCTTATTTTGTACAAACCTTATTAATTATTTAGAAAATACAGGACAATCACCCAATAACAATTACTATGAGAGATGAATTATGTAACGAATGAAAAATTTCAACCCTGATCGGGATTTGAACCCGGTCTTGAAAATAAAACACAATAGAACACAAAAATCAATTTGCAATAAGTAAAATGAGTACAGTAAATACACAGTTATCATATCATGGTACGTTATTAGCTTTTACCTTTTTAAATTGTAATTTTAGAATGATCTCCACACACTCAATCTCTCTCTCTCTCTCTCTCTACACACACACACACTCCCACACACCTACACACACACATATATATATATATTTATATATATGTGTGTGTTTGTGGGGGGGGCACAATATTAATCAAGGGATTAAAAAAAAATTGGAATTATTTTTATGGATAATTAGAATATTGTTTAAAATACGAGTATAAATAAAAACATGTGCTACATTTAGCGTAACTGGTAATAAGAAATTAAGTATGTAGATCTGAAAGCCAACTCAGGCCAGTAAAGCAGTTGAAAAAAAAATAACGTGTGTTAAAATACTGCCGATGAGATTGAATATGAATATATCGCTTCATTACATGAATAAAAGATCGATGGTGGTGTTATTTTATTTCCCAATCACTTTTATATAAATCTCAGCATGTCATTACTTAATTTTCTTTTAAATAACAGGAAAAAATAAAATAAGAAGTCTTTTTTAACCTAAAAAACTAACCGACATCCATGTATACGCAAAAAAATGTATGACCTATTAATTTTCTAATAAAAAGAAAATCTTTACTTATCGTTCTTATTCAATTTGAGCTTTTTAGATTGACGATTTTACTGATTTACCATTTTTCAAAAATTAGTTGTTCGATCAGGAACGATAGTTTTTAAAAAATTATAAACTGATACGTTTGTCTACAAGTTGAATAAAAAGCTATATTTAATAATGAAAAGAAAAAACTCATTATTTCTCATAGATGAAATGATCTAACCCACCGGCGGCTTGGACTACTGGTGAACTCGTTATCGCAAATCAGCTGATTTCGTAGTCGAGATTTCTAAGGTTCAAATCCTAGTAAAGGCAGTTACTTTTATATGCTAGATCGTGGATCGTTACTTTTATATGCTAGTTAGATTTTAATGCTAGATCGTGGATTACTGTGTTCTTTGATGTTTGGGTTTCAATTAACCACACATCTCAGGAATGTGATCTGAGACTGTAAAAAACTACTCTTTATTTTCATTCATATATCATCCTCTGAAGTAATATTTTACGGTGGTTCCGGAAACTAAACAGAAACAGAAAGATGAAATAACCTGTTAGTTCGGGAACGAAACATTTAAAAGAAATTTACTTTTCTTGTCTTATGAACAAAATCTAATAAGGTACTATCAATACATGCTTAAACATAATCTACACCTTTTTTTATTACTGAGCGATTTTTACATCATTTCTTTTCTATAGCAATCAATGTGGCAAAAGATTTTTTTTTTTAATTTGAATTTCTCCTTATCATGATAATGGTTATTTTTGGTTACTGTAAACTTTTCTCGTTTAACTTATAAAAATGAACATTGTAGTTTTTATTTTTAATTTTAAAAGTCAATAGTATTCCTCACTGAAAGTTGTTACTAAAAAAAATAGAACTTACTAAGAAACAAGATAGACTAATAGAAGAGACCCAGTTATTTAAGAAATAGTTACGAAATATTTTCTGCATATTTTTTTTCCTGTTTAGCCTACGGGATTTACCGTTCTGGTATTACTTCAGAGGATGAATGAGGATGATATGTATGATTGTAAATGAAGTGTAGTCTTGTACAGTATCAGTTCGATCATTCCTGAGATGTGTGGTTGATTGAAATCCAACCAACAAAGAACACCGGTATTACGATCTAATATTCAAATCCGTATAAAATTAACTGCCTTTACTAGGACTTGAACGCTGGAACTCTTGACTTACAAATCAGATGATTTGGGAAGACGCGTTTACCACTAGACCAACCCGGTGGGTAAATATTCTAACACTATTTTAATCAATTCTTCACCCTCTCATAATCCCGGTGAGATAGCTTTTCTATTACCAATTTTTCTAATTAAACTTCTATTCTCATTCATTTTCCTCATTACTTCTGCATTTCTCGCACTGTGTCTTTTAATCTTCTCCATATCAGCATTTAAAATGCTTCCAGTTTTTTCTTCCGTTTTTCTTAATTTCATGCTTCATGTTCATATAAAGTACACGAAACTACAATAAAACTTCTCAAGACGTCTCTTCAATTCTATCTTACCATTTTCGTTATATTCTTATTTTTATTTAATTTTAATTTTTGCAATTTTATGTTAATATTGTATCGAAGTATTTGTATAATTTTATTTATTCAATTTTTCCTTTTTTTCCAGAATTCGTTGGCTTATAGTCTTCTCATAATTTTTGTGTTTCTAACATTAATTCAACATATTCTACCGTAGTATTTTCTAATTTTGAATTCATATAGCGATTACTAAATAAAATATTAAATATTATTACAGTAAAAGTTTATTTTAATCAAACAGTAAAACGGACTTGTTTACACATTTACATCGGAAAGCGATTATTGATTGCTGAAAAATACGTAAACAAGTGTATTACAGCACTTGATGTTATAAGTATATACGAAAAAATTACTTCCTGTCAGAAGGTTGTTTAATTTTTACACGATCATGTGTAACGCTATTATTTCATATCTATATTAAGTAGCTAAAATAATACTAATATCATAAAGTAGTATTAATGTTAAGTATTTTTTCAATTATAAAGATACGATCTTATATTGTAATTACAATTATTACGTAATTTAAAATAATTTTTCAAATTTATAAAAACAAGATAATTATTTAATTTTTGTTAAAATAAGAATAATTTATAAATTTAAAACTAAAAGACATGATTTATTGAGATGCTAAGCAATAAAAAATTTGACTTGCCATATTAGTTCGGTTATAGTTAATCTTTTCTGAGGAGTTTGAATAAAAATAAAGAGCTATCCTAAATGGTTATCGAAATAAATTGGAAAACGTAATTACATTTTTTTTGTAATGTTTTTTAAACCTTTAAAAAAACTTTATTTAAGTCTAAACCTTGATGACCATTTCAACTGTTAAACAGTCATCATTAGTAGATACTAAGAAAAATTTCGAAAAAAAAATGTAAAAAAATCCCTTTCGGCACGCCGGAAGGCGGAGGAAGATTTCACCGGTGCTAAGAAGGGGATAAAAAAAGTCCAGCTTAAAGTTAAAAAAAAAACGTCAAATTTACTGAATACGACAATGGTTGCAAGTGAAAATAAGTTTCACATGTTTAGCATACGACAAGGCCCATCTTACAATTTCAGCAGCATTTTGGTCATCCCTTGCCGTAAGGGTATGTCATATCAAAAATTGTTTCAAACAAAAGGTTTAGGTTTACGTAATGTCTAGAGGACTAACGACCAACCCACCGGGTTGGTCTAGTGGTGAACGCGTCTTCCCAAATCAGCTGATTTGGAAAGTCATGAGTTCCAGCGTTCAAGTCCTAGTAAAGCCAGTTATTTTTACACGGATTTGAATACTAGATCGTGGATACCGGTGTTCTTTGGTGGTTGGGTTTCAATTAACCACACATCTCAGGAATGGTCGAACTGAGAATGTACAAGACTACACTTCATTTACACTCATACATATCATCCTCATTCATCCTCTGAAGTATTATCTGAACGATAGTTACCGGAGGCTAAACAGGAAAAGAGAGAGGACTAACGACCACTTTAAACCGATTCGATATTATGCCTATTAAGGGAGATATGATTTTTTTTTTGTCTTCGAAACCCCATTTTTTTCACCTCCTGGGACAATGGTTGGTGATATAAAAAAAACTTTATGGTTTTTGTTTTGGCCATCCCCTACCGTAAGGGTTGGTCATATCAAAAATTGTTTCACACGAAAGTTTTAGGCAATGTTTAGAAGACTAACGACATATTAAACTGATTCGATACTTGCCTATTAAGGGAGGTATAATTTTGTTTTGTTTTTGAAACCCCATTTTTTCCACCTCCTGCGCCAGTGGTTAGTGATATCAAAAAACTTTACTTAGATAAGTTTTAGGTCCTAATCCATAGAATAGTAAGAACTTTAAATAAAGGTAATATTTTACTTAACAAGAAAGTTACATCGATATATTTTTTCGAAAAAGCTACCCTATTTCCACCCCCCATAGTCCGATTTTAACCGTTAACGAACTGGGCCAAGATTTTGGGGCGAGTTATTTTTAGGAAACAATTTGAAAGTGATTGGCGCAGAATTACAGCAGTTATCGTGTCCATAAGAAAGTAAAGTATACATATATATATATATGTGTGTGTGTGTGTGTGTGTGTCTGTGTGTGTGTGTATAAACTTTTGAGCTGACGGTGGTTTTGGGGTCTGGTGGATGTGAATAGCGAAGATATGTTGAAATTTTTGGAAGTCGAATCACGGTACCCATTACAATAGGTAGCTTTCTTATGAAATCTACTTAAAACAAGCATAAAACTAAAGAAATAATTCAATATTTCATTTTATTAATTGATAAATAAATAGTACTTACGAAATTATAAAAAAGAAACAAGTATTTTTAGATGGGGTTTTAGAATAAAAAAAAAGAAAGTCATAAATTTTGCTTAAAAATATCTTAACCAATTAAACCTCAAACATATACTGCCTACAAACTGAGTCTAGGTTCGTTTGCGTAAAAACAACGTATCTCAAGAAAGATAATGACATCATAAAGTTTAAACCTATCAAAGAGATATCACCCACCCATGAACATAATTTTAAGGTTGGAAATAGCAGTTCAGTGTTTTTATGATTGTATACTTCCACAAAAGGATTAATAACACATTTAAACTTCAAGGCTATTGAATACTGGTCCCCTATCAACAATAAAAGGGATACAACAATAGTAGTTGGAAAACTTACTTTATCAGTGAAGCAGAAATGCTTCGCTGTTGAAAAGTTCCCCAAATTTCTAATTCCTTTTTATTACTACATTTTTAAAAACTGTCATTTCAAATTGACTAATTTTATGACCAGTTTCCAGGATATATTGCAGCCGATTTCTCTGGTCTTTTATATTTATAACAAATAAATCGAATGTTCTCCTTTTTTTCTAGATTCAATCATTCTTTTAGTTTATCCAACATATCCTAAATTGCAGTCGATTTATAAATATCCGCTCTTTCGAAGGGTTTAGTTTTATCTTTAATGTTTTCAAAGATAGAGGCCACGTACCATGTTAACGTTAACATTAAATTATTTTTTAAATATTCTTTACGTTTTTGTTATGTGGAGAGCAATTTACAATTTTTATCCTTATTTTTCCAATCCTTCTATAGTTCTGAAGTAACGATATTTTGCTGCATTTATTAAATATCTTGTCGATTATTTTCTTTATGTAATCAATGGTCTTTATACTAAATTAAATGGTTTTAGCTGTATATTTAATAAAGTTTATTTTTCTGTGACCTCTAGGATCAAGCAGTGCCCGTTTTATTCTAGAAAGTAATGGATTAAAAGTCGCATCTAACCTATTAAAAATGCATTAAAAGCCGCAATTTTGTTGCATAAGAGGAAAAAATTGTTGATGATACACCTATAATTGTGTATATTTTTTTGGGTATATATCAAAAGTGATTTTCAAATCCAAAAATGCTAACAAAATATATTTTTATGTTTTTTTATCCTATTTAAAAAAAAAAAAATAGGTGTTTAATAGTGTTTCGTAAGTATAATTTATATTATTATATAATTAATATTATTATTTTTTCTTTTTTTAAACTTTTAAATATATACTTCTTCGTAGAGTTTATCCCGATGATGATCTTTAAAAATCAAAATGGCCATCTAGGTTTACTTTTTAAGTAATTCTTTTTTGTAAACGGGTTTTGGAGTGTAATATTGTTTTCCAAAATTAGTTTGAAGTTTAATAACATACTTCATAATATTGATATTTAAAAATTAATACGACTTAATTTTGAAATTTATGCTACTAATTGCCTAATAACTGATATTTCATTCATTGTTCATACATAAATTTGAACATTTTTAAATAAAAGGTTCTTAGAATAATCATAAACTTTATAATTATGGATATTTGAGTCTAGAATTACTGTTTCTAAACATTTACAAAAAAAAGAAGAAATTATACGTTCGTATATCGATAAGGTGAGAAATAAATTTAAACTGATCATTAATTATTATTAATGAAGAATTGCTTTATTTATTAATGATAATACCTTCATAATATCCCATTAATTTTTTATTGCACCTAACAAAACGAAATTTCTTTTTTTATCACAGAACAAAATGTACTTATGAAATAAAATTAAAATTTGCTTATTGTAAGAAAAAGCTTGAAATGAGTTACTCTATTGTATAACTTAATTTATTGTAAACCAAGAAAGAAACTCATTCATGTTCGTCAAATACGCCTAACGAGTTGTCTAATTCTTCCCTGTGCTGATTGACAGCTAAATATAGTACAGCGTTTGTCACAGTTAAAGTTTTTAGCAAAATTTTATCCCAAATCTCCTCACGATTACTGACAAAATTATTGTAATAGTAAAAATTTATTAAAGTATAGGTATGTATTGGGCATAAGCGCGCAATATATTCTGAATATAGATTTCACAGAGTTGGATGGTTAAGGGATCATCTGATATGTTTTAGCACGATAAATAAAACTAAAACCGGATCAAAAAGTATAGCGGTTCAAACATGAGCTTGAAGTGATAAATGCACATTATAATTTTTGTATTTTACAATTATAAGTGTTATACCGCTGTTCATCGTTCATATTTTTTAAGTTTATTGCTTTTTAATTATTTATAAGCCTCATCAATTATTATTATTAAGATTATTAACGGCTACGATAGATTTGGCATGTCATAAATAGTTCACACCGAAACCAGGAATATAATCCATCCGGGAATTTCAGTGCAACATATTACCACAAATCCACAAACATGGTGAATAAAATTTTAATAAAAGATTACTTTTAAAAATAATTAAAATGATCGAAACTTCACTTATTAAAAATTAAAAAAATAATAATTTTATATTTTAGACTAATTAAAAAAAAAAAAAAAAATATATATATATATATATATATAGACCTATTTAAATCGTTTTATTTTTTAATTTCTATAACTGAAGGGACATTATTTTGAAAAAAGAAATATATATTTTTTTAAATTAAATTAAAAAAAAACATAGTAAAACCGTAACGAATCTCAAATGATATAATTGTACATTTTTATATATAAAAGTAGTAAAGTTATAAAAAAATAACATTCTAGTCAATAACAGATATAAATTAATTTTCCTAAATAATTTAAATAATAATTCTTAAAATGTAATTTCACTGTCAGTGAGGAGGTAAAATGTATGTATCAATTCCAACGATTAGTACACATTTATATCACAATGTAAATAAAAAGTAATTTAATATTTGCCATACTAATGAAATCCATTTATCTGAACTTATAAAAAGATAAGCCGGTAACGCACACCCGTTTCAAGCCGATTACAAGGAACTATTTGTTTACAATCCTAATAATTTGATGTTCTGTGAAAGAAAGAGCAATTGGCAGTGGGAAAATTATAATGAGAAACTGGAGTGGGAAACAGCTAGATAAGATGGGAATTATTACTGCGCAAGTAAAGTTGGAGTGGGAAACAGTTAGATAAGGTGGGAATTATTACTGCGCAAGTAAAGCTAATATCGTTACATTTGCTATTAAATTCTCATATTAATACAGTACTAAAAAATGTTACTATTATGTTATCGGATTAAATTATACTACACGTTACTAGTTGCTAGCCAAAGTCTGGTAGAAACTCATTTACTTTTATCCTTGAAAAACATCTGTCAGGGTTGAGCCGCTTCCTTGTCACATAATAATAATAAACTTTAATAGAATTTTGTAAAAGATTTTCTTATTATAATATATTTATTCGTAAGGAAGATGCCAACACGATACAATAAGCCTCTTACCAGTATCACTACATGTTGAAATTTCGAAGATATCAAGTGTGAATAAAAAATTGTTTTATTTTTTATTTTTGGGGATATAAAGATGAAACAGATATATTTAAAAGATTCTGAAAAATAATGCAACAATATTTGAAACGATACTGCTGTTGATAACGCAAGTTAAAGTTCGTCAAAGTAATTCGTTCAGAATTAGATATATAAAAGTTAAAAGTAGGTTATTTTTCAATCTATCCAAAAATCTTCTTTCAAGTAACATGGAAAAAAAACATTTTACCATGATCCACAGACTCAAACCTAAACATAAAAGTTTTTTAGATATGGTTTATAAAAATCTAAATCCGTTTCTGAAATATTTATTCTCAAACTCAATCTCAAATAATATTCTATAATATTATACGAGTAATACAGAATGATTCACGAAGAATATAATCAATCACCTTTCTACTGATGAAAATAACGAAGAAAGTTCATACGTAAATAAATAATATGATATAGTTAGCTTCGTTAGCGAGTATCGGCTGGCGAAAGATTTCTCTCTGATTTCTGCGCCATTGGTAAAATGAAGTTTGACTGTAATGTTGAGGACCCAAATTAAGGGGTAAATTAAATGTTACTATAAGAAATCTGATTGGGGAAAAATTAACAAAATAGGTCCCTCAGAAATATATTTTTAGTCGTTTTCGAGAAATCTGAGACAAAAATTGCGGTTGAAACCTTTATTCTTTATGTTTGGCGTTAAATGAAGTTAACATATGAAAGTTTTAAAGAAAACTCGTAGAGAGAAACTAAAACAGCTTCTCAATTTCACATACGATTATTACATGTAATGTAACATTATAATAACATATAATATTACATATGTGTCATCATTAAGTTATTTATCATTAAAATGACAAAATAAACAATGAATGCTTTAGTTTCTGATAAATGGTTTTTTAATATTGATAATAATCATTATAATGATTTTGTACTGAAGATGAAGGTTCATTCAAAACCGATCTTCGTTCAAAATTTCGGTGATTTTTTTTAAATACACTTAATATATTAAGTATACAACTATCAAATAGTGATAAATATTTGGGTGGAATTTAGCAGTTTACTGTCCTGAATTATGAACAACAGGAAAAACAGAAAGGATAGAATCCTGTAACATCACCTTTGAAATGTGATATCAAAAGCGTATTTTGAAAATTAAACGGGTTTATCAAGTTCGAAATGAAGAGGAAATCGTTCGTCTACTTGCTTTAAAACTTTACAAAGAATTTATTGGAACAATTTTAAATATTATAACTAGGAATGCAGTAGTTATTTAGGTAAAAAAATGGAGTGGATGTGACACAAAAATAATAAAAAGCAGATTGGCACGAACAAGTAGAGCTCTCATAAGGAAATAAATCTGCTAAAATGTAACAGAGATCTAAGAAATCTTTAAAAATTTTAGTGTGGGGTGTAGCGGTTTATAATATAGAAATATAGACAATAAGAAAACGTACTTAGGGCTCTGAAAAGTGATGTTATCGTGATAGGTTGAAAATTAAGAGGGTATTGAAATATATTTAAAATTTTAAATAAAGAGGTTTTAATGCGAACAAGAGGAAATAAGTTTTTGACAGAATGTCGTAAATACACGAAATAAGTGAACGATAAATTATGAAATCCAGGTTATGTCAATTTGGTAATAGAAAAATGTAGAATAAACGTTGTAAAGAAAGACAAAAATTGGAATATATAAACAGATAACTAAGAATTTAATACGTAATAAATGTGTCGAGGTTACAATATACATACCAAGTAAAAAGCAAAATTATAAAATACAATCAAAATTTATCGGAGCAAAATCACAGATAACTGTAAAAGGTTTAGTCAATTATTGAAAAAATAAAATAAAAAGTAATCTGTTAGTTGAAGTAAACTAAAATTGATTTAACAACAAGAATGACAATTTTAGATGAAAAATCCAAGACAGTTTTTTTGCTTAGATTATATACAAAAAATAATTATTCATATTAAATTATCATCAGATTATTAATAATGTTCCGTATTTTAAGGTTAATATTATACGAAAGTATTTGTATCACGAAAATGTACCGTCATACTGCGTATTGCAGACAGTATCCTAATATAATATCTCTTATGTGTTGATATGAGATGTGCTGATTAGATAAATTGTATCAAATAAAACGAAAAAATAAAAAAATAAGGATGCATATTGAACAAAGAGGGCGTTTTCTGTATCATGAATGACATAATACTTTAAGCAAATCAATGTATTCAGAATGAAAGGCAGAGATGACCCATTTCAATGATGCAAATATAGCTACTTGATTTTTTTTTAAATGTAATTGATTCCAGTTATAAAAGCTCATACAATTTTTTAACTATGAAGATGAAAGATAGAAATAATATAGTGAGATAAAATTTTAAATAATTTTAATCCATCATTTTAAAATCTAAAAAAAACTAACAACAAATTTGTTATACTTTCTTGGGATTGGTTATTTATTCTTTAGAATGGAAAAATAATGATGCATGAAAAAAGTTAAAAAAAAATTGATATTTTTTTTACTTTTTTTTGCTCCCAAAATCACCTCCTAAAAGAAATTTTTTGATTTTTCTACGTTTACTATGTTAAATGGAAGAAACTAAAAAAAATTCACTGAAAAATATAAAACCAATAAAAAGTTACCTAAGATTTAGTTTTTCGGGGTGGGAATGAATTTTGATGAAATTTTATGGTAATATTATTATTAAATATTTAAATAAACATAAAAACTTTTAAAAATTCCAAAAATCGATATTTTTAAACTTTGATCGACTGGGCCCCACCTCATAGTATTCCCCCAAAGTATTTTTTTTAATCTTCTGCAACTTTATGCCTAGGAAGAAATAAAAAAAATGGCTTAAAAGATACGCAATAAATAGAAAGTTAAATTTTTTAGATTTTGGGAGAAAAGGAGAATTTAGGAGGCAAACCTTTTTAAAAGTTAATAAGATAAGTATACACGTATGTACTGAGCTTAATTTAAAGTGGGGTTATGTTTACAAAATATTGTTAAAATTGACCCCAAAGAAACTATTTACCCCACCTCTTGATGATTGACCCCAAACTTTTACAAAAAAATTACCCCATACATATGAACCTCTGAGCCAAATTTCATTAAAATCGTTTCATTCGGTCAAAAGCAGCTATTAAGCTTCAAACACTTTAACATACGTACGAACATTACCTTCCACTTCTTTTGTTTTTGGAAACTCTGTCGATGAAACGTTGAGAACTGCAAAAAAATCATACCCCATTTTTTGATTGATTACCATACCAACTTTGTACTAGGGAAAAAAAAATGAATTCTCAATTTCGATTTTCAGAAAGTGCTCTTTTCTAAAGATTATTAAAAAAAATAACTGCCAATAAGTTACTAAAACTTAATAAATAAAATATTATAAAGTTACTGAAACTGAAAATTGAAAATAAGCGCCGTCTATATATAAATGTATATGTATTAATATGCCCGCCGTGGTTCCCCGGCTCTATATGGTTACTTGCGTTTCCCGTCGCGGTCAATTTTTTTTTTATTTTATGATTTTTAGTCAATTAACCAACGCAAAGCATAAATAATAACAGTGACAGTAACTGTGTTGGTTGAGACTCTGCGCTGTACACCGTTGCACCCCTTAAAAATCGACATTCAAAAAAACCGAAAATGGTTTTAGATATTTATCTGAAGAGTATTTACAACTCCAAATCTACTGAATATCTCGTTTAGTATACTTGGAAATGGGAAAAATTTGCTATTATGGTTCAAAATTTTGTTATATTTCTTCATTAATTTCAAGACTGAATTTAAGAATAATCTAGAAACTGGTTTTTAAATATTCAAATGGAGATTACACAAACCAAAAATGAAGTTGATATGTTCTTTTGTTATGAGAAATTAAAAAAGATAGCAGGTTTGAAAAAATTCAAAAAATCAATTTTAACCCTTTTAACTCGCAATTTCAAAAATCTATAAATAGACTGGTTTTTAGATATTTTCATGAAGGTTAAACACACCAAAAATGACGTTGATATCTACATTTGTTACTGAGAAATTAAAAAAAAAATAATCAATTTCATTGTTATTCCATTTTAACCTTTTAAACTCGGAATTTCAAAAACTCCTTTCTTAGTGTGCATTTACACCTTAAGAAGAACGTGTATAAAAATGTTTATCAATTTATCTTCAGTAGCTTTTGCTGGGCGTTGATTATGAATGACTCCCATACAATTGTACAATCATAGAAAAGACAGTTACGGAATCGGACCATCTCTCCGGATGTATTTCCTTCGTTATACGCACTTAGATAAACATCTTAAAATAAGTAATATTTACATAAAAAAAGACTACTTATCATACAGAAATACAATAGCCCTGCGTTTTACGCATTGTACTATAAATTATCACATAAAAGTAGAAGAGCTCTAAAAATAAGTTGTAAATTAGATAAAACCATTTCCATTACTTTTTCTCTTGATTTCATAAAATTATATTTGTATGAGTATTATTTTTAATTACATTATAAATAAATTAATAAGTGTGATTTTGTCACAAAGAAGAGAAGTGTAACATTCTAGTGCAACTTTAAACCTTAGGCTAACAGTACCAAATATGATGTCCGAATTCTAAACCACTGAAATTAATTAAGTTAATTAAGTTTGCCAGCCAAAAGTTAGAACTTTTTCATTGTAGATGTAACTATAATTTTGTAAAATTTCTAAGACAGATTTCTTAAAAATAATAAAATATAATAGTATTTCTATAATATCCTAAATTATTTAAATATATATAAAAATTTCCTCCAAATAATTTAGAAAATTATTTTAAAAAAGTTTCACTTTTTATGGATAAAAATAAATATCGTCTGCTATTTTAGGAATGTTGGTGTGTTACATCATGCTGATGAAATTTCTAGTTCTTAAGGTAATAATCAATAAAATTAAAAATAAATCACATCAAAATTAATCTAAGGGGATTACTACATGAATGCATATATACTGTTACAGAAGCACTTCACTGAGTACAATAAGTATTCATTAATGATTTGGAACCTCCGAAACAATTGGTGTTTTTAAAAATCTCCATTTTTCATAATTTAAAACGTATAGGCGCATCTCATACTTATGCTTACTTTAACAAACAAAAATATAAATTTAGCGCCAACTTGAACAAATAAAAATTGAAATGAAGGATTAAATAGTATTTTCTTTACTTCTGTCAGAACTCTTTATTTTTAAGTAATTATATTTAAAAATTCGTTATTTTTATTTAACATATTGTAAGTCTACAAAAAAAATTGAGAAAAAAGCTAACAATTAAGTTGCACGACTTTCCTGGCATTGGTTATTTATTCTTATACAGTAGAAAAGTAATAATACATGAAAAAATCACTTAAGATTTATTTTTTGGGGTTGAGGGTCTCTTAAAATGAAATTCTATTGTAATATTATTACTAAAAGTTTAAATAAACCAAAAGAAGTTTTGAAAATCGATATTTTTAAACTATGATCTGCACCCCCACCCTCAATATTGTCAAACAAAAAAAAAACAGAACATATATATTTTAGTGGTGGGGAATAAATTTTAAGAAACATTTTTCTAGAAATATCCATTTATAGATTAAGCTTAACAAATTTTCTTTCGAAAAGTTTAAAGACTTTTCTTTCGAAAAGTCTAAATCTAGCACCCTCTTTAACGAAGGCTAAAATAAGGAAAAAATATTTCTAAAACTATTTTCTGTATTTTAGGTACGGGA
This sequence comes from Lycorma delicatula, assembly GCF_047948215.1. Lineage (NCBI taxonomy): Eukaryota > Metazoa > Arthropoda > Insecta > Hemiptera > Fulgoridae > Lycorma > Lycorma delicatula. The sequence continues at coordinate 91,714,441 of NC_134460.1, forward strand.
TCTATAATTTAAAAAATTGTAGCTATTTCTTCATAGCTCTATAAAAGAAGTAAAAACATTAAAAATAATTTTGAAACATTTATAAATCAAATAAGATAGAGCAAATTAACAAAAAAACATATATTTTAATTTTCAGAGATCGGGGTTGATCTTTTGAAAAAACAATTTGAACTATTTATATATGCATTGTAGGTGCAAATTTGAAGAAAATCGATTTGATTAATCCTGAGATATAAGGAAAAAGCTGTGCGACATGCAAACGTACATACGTATGTTGTTTTGGTCTAGATGAACTAGTTGGACCCTAAAACATAAAGGTTTGCAACAAACCCGATATCCCATTTTTGACAACATACTTTGCACTTTAATACAGCTAATCTGGCTATTTCCACGGGAAAGTAAAAATATTAAATAGAATAGTAGTTTAATTTAGTGTTTATAAAGTAGATTGCCACTTATGCAGGAAGTTGAAGCTGATTTTAACAGATAAAGACTAATATGCATCCTACCATTTACGATTAAAGATGACAAAAGAAACCGATGTATTGTCAAAGGAACTGCAGACCAAATTAAGAGAAAATATTTTTCTCTCAATGTCAACATTTTTATTTTGTTATTAACAGTTTTCTACTTACTTTCTTAAAAAAGAAAAACTGGGGAGAAGAAAATTTAGAAAGTTTGAACTATCAGCAGGTAACGGATCAAGAATATTATACATGTTTCAAAATGAATATCGGGGTTTTAAAGCTAAGTATTATTTCTCGATTTTCACGTACATTGATTAATTATATATGAAATGAAAGAGCAACTGAAACAGCTTTAGTTGTATACAAACTCATACATGAACTGTTTCCTGTACCTTCTGCTTGAAAGCGGTAGAAGCAAAGATGGCGAGGCGACCTCCCAACAGAAAGCGTTCTGTGTTTTGCAGTTTACAAAGTGTTTATGGGCCGTTCTTTTTCGCGGAAGCAAGTTTCTCTGGAATGAACTATCTTCATATGCTACAACTATGGCTTTTTCCTCTACTGCACGAACCACGGAACTGTATTTGGCAACAAGATGGTGCGCCTTTTCACTGGCATAACGCTGTACTGATCGGTTGAATGAATTTCTCCTCGACCGCTGAATTGGTCGCTGGGAACCACATTGCAGGGCTTGTTTGCCGTGGCCTCCGCGTTCATCCGATTTGCTGATTAAAGTATGGGATGAACTCTCCTATCGACTGGATGTACCATGTGACGATGGTGTTCCCATTGAACACTTACAGGAAAAACTGTTTGAGTTACTCTTTCATTTCATGTATAATTTATCAATGCAAGTAAAACTTAATAAATATTACATAACTTAACCCCAATATTCATTTTGAAACATAACGATGCTTCGAATTATTAATTTTATTATTAACTTACGATTAGATACAATTTAGAATCGCATGAAAGTATTTGTACGAATATATTATACAAACATTTAAATGTCAAATATTGTATATAAAATAAATATTTATCTATAAATTCATCAAAATTGTTTCACAGCACATAAATATAATAATTAATAACAGTCATATAAATATACAAAATATAACGTCAATTTCATTTCAAGTTAAGTATCAGCGTCATAATTTAGAATAATTTACAATAAAATAAATATGTCTTGTGATCTGACAAGTTGATTTTAATTTATAAATTTATAAACACAATAAAAACTCGATTTAACAAAAATACAGAATAAAACAATGATACAAGATTTTATATTTATATATATATATATATAAATATAAAATATATATATATATATATAAGTAGTCAGGCTGATGATTTGGAGGAACAAGAGAGTATCAAGTGAAAATAATTTTGAATATGAATTCTCTTAAAATAATTTCCACTTGATTTCCTCTTTAAGAAATTGACCCCAAAAACTATCTACATTACTTCCTGGATATATTGACCCCAATAATTTTATCAACAACTTGCTCCAAATAACGAGACTCTGTACAAAATTCCATCAAAAGCGGATTATCCAGTCAGAGTTTATTAACCTTCAAACACGTCAACAGACGTACATACGTAACAACACTACGTTTTTTTTCTATTTGGGGTCTGGGTCATGAAACGTTGAGAAATGAAAAAACCTCATACTCCATTTTTGACTGATTACCATTTTTTCCTTTTTGAGCAAGTCAAAAGGTAAAGCGAAATTTAAAAAAAGATTACTTTTATTTCCACTTTCCACAAAAAGTGATGCTTATTTTTTCAATAAAATCCTCTCTCCTTCTATGCACTTCAGTTTATTTTTCAACAAGCATTTAATTTCCTTCTTGGAGCCAAATCAGGGTTGTACGAATCCTAGCCAATCCAGCAGTTAACTGAAATCTTGAAGGCAAAATTTTGTTATTAAGGGTGTATGAGGACAATCGTTACGTATTAAATATTGTCATAACTAACTTTCAAGCTGATAATTTAACTTTCAGTTGTTCATTGTACACAAAAATTCTAATATTTTTAAACGTTCAGTCCATTCAAGGATCTTTGTTCAACTCAACAACTCTTAATATCATTAAAACTAATTTACCAATCCCTTCTGGTTTCATAATGAGAAAACACTACATTAATTTCCCATAGTACAATCGGACAAAAGAGCATTCATTCATCTTACATTAATTTTTATACATAACCACAAACAGCTAAAAACGAGACGGTACTTCAAATCAACAGATTCTAAATTATAATTTTCAATTAATATTAAAGAATCAGATGTTTCACCAAATCTGATGTGGACATCACATGACCTCCTTGTACGGCTTTTAAATTACACATTTAAAAAAATACATTTTTAAGATACACATTTTAAAAAGTACATAAAATTTTATTTCACTAATAACTCCTGTTTTGTTTTCATATATTTTTTTTATAGCTATTATTTATTTTATTGTAAAATATATTTTTTTTTAATCACGGGTTAATAATTATTAAATCAATATATTTAAATTAAAAAAATAAAAGTTATAAAAAAAACAAAAGGAGATGAAGTCTGTCTGATTCGAACCGATATGCCTTTCCTTTAAGATCCAAATATTTCATTAATTAAAATTTTTATTTTTATTTTGATTGCAATCAAAAAAAGTGCACAACTAGATGTTACAACGGTGCAAAATTCAAAATTTCAACATCCTACAGCTAATCGTTTTTGAGTTACGCGAGATACATACGTACATACAGTCGTCACGTCGAAACTAGTCAAAATTAATTCAGGGATGGTCAAAATGGATATTTCCGTTGAAATATGAAAACCGAAATCTTTCGCAATCACAATACTTTCTTTACTTCGTACAAGGAAGTAAAAACATTACGCAGTATAAAAGAGTCTTTAAAATTTATCAGTTTGAAATCGGTGCCAAACATAAAAACCTATTTCTAACTGCTTAACAACTCTTAATTTACTGACGAATTGAAAAAAAGTATACACTTAAAAAGAAATGAACGTAGATAATTTTTTACTTTTTATCGAGTCTTTGAAGATAGTGTTTGCTCTTTAAAAAAAGTTTAACAAACCTAGAATTTTTTTTTATTATTAAAGATAAAGCAGGTCAAGAAAAAATGGCACAGAATGAAAAAAATATATAAATAAATCCGTTCGCATAAAACATAAAATTCAAGAAACTAGTGTGATAATAAAATCCGACAATACATACAGAAAAACGATGGTAAGTAGTTCCAACTGAATCTTAGCTAAAAGTTATCTGGAGTACGATATTTTTGTTTTTACCCTTATTTCTCCAACTAACATTCTTTCATTTTCGCGAAGATATACTTTGAGTATTAGAATTAAACCAATATATATCATTAAAATATAAATTAAAGAAAGGAGGAGATTCAAGGGATACGATTGGTTAGGTATACGGAAAAAATAAAAAGAATAATTTTACGTTTTATTAATATGGTAATGGTATTCGACCTTGTCAAATAGATAAAGTAATCGAGATATTACGAGGCCAAAAATTAGGTTAAAAAAGTTGAAGGTTAATTTAAAAAAACCTAAGAACAAAAATAAATTTAAAACAGAAAATGGTTACGAAAATAAAAGCTGGTCAAACTAAGGGGGTATGACTTAAAAAGAGGAATAAATAACGGTTGCTGGCTCACATCAACCTTTTTTAATACGTGTAGAGAAATAAAAAATGCTTTAGAAGAAGATGAAAAATCAATATAGGAAGGACCCGAAACTAAATTTTAAAAAGTTCGAAAATGACAAGGTATATTTAGGAAATGACGCGCAAAATATTCAAGAAATGATTTCAAAATTAGAAAACATTTTGGGAAAATGTAGCATGAAAACAAATGTTAGTAAGAAGATATTAGTAATGAGGTAAGGACATAATAAGAAAATGAATATCTGTTAATAAGAAAACATACAGAAATGGATGAAGACAGCGGTGGCGTAAGGAACCTGCCTCACCATCCAAAGTACCAGTTGATAATGTGATCTACTCATAGAAAGGAAGAAGAAAAATTGACAAAGTAAAACAGTACTAATTAAATTCCACGTACGAAGAGCAGGCTAGTAAAGGATCTAATAGAAAAAAACAATTACTTTAATATAAATTCTCAGTAAGATGGAGTTACGAGTTGAAAAGGAGTCTTTTGAAGTTTATGTTTGGAGTGCATGTTTGTGTAGATGTGTATTACGTACACTAAGAAAAATCTGATAATAAAACTGTAATACTTTCCTAACTTTCGTAATTTACATTAATACAATGAAAAAAGAATGATACATGAAAATAAATCAAAAAAGTTTAAAAAAATACAAAAACCGATATTTTTTAACTTTGATCGGCTCCCCCTCCCAATATTGTCCCTAAACCTTTTTTGGGGTCACTTCGCTACTACTATGCCTAGCAAGACATAAAAAAAATCGGTTATAAAGTATGCAATAAATTAAAAGGAAACTTTTTCGATTTTTCGAGAAGGGGAAATTTTTGACAATTTTTTTATGTACTGAGCTCAATATAAAACAGGGTTATATTTGCAAAAAGCTGTAATACTTTCCTAGAGTTCGTAATTTATATTAATACAATAGAAAAATAATGATACAAGAAAATAAATAAAAAAAGTTTTTAAAAATTCAAAAACCGATATTTTTAAACAAAATTTTTTTTATGTACTGAGCTCAATATAAAACAGGGTTATATTTGCAAAATCTTAAGGAATTTGATCCCAAAAAAACTATCTACCCCCACCCACTGGTGATATTGATTCCAAACGTTTACCAACAAATTGTCCCATATATATAGAGTCTCTATACCTGTTTATCCAGTCAAACATTATTAAACTTCAAACACGTATACACCAACGTAGTACGTACGAATATTACCCCCTCCCATTTTTTTTTTTAAATTTTTTGGGGGTTTCTGGTCATGAAACATCGAGAAATGCAAAAAAACCCACACCACATTTTTTTACTGATAACTATTTTCCTTCTTACAACATAACTCGATGTAGAACGTAAGAATGCTAGAACAATATGGAATATAAACTCCATATCCTCAAATGTTGCAAAATTTGCATCGGAAGATGCAAAAAAGAGGAAGCAGAAAGTAGGAAAAGAGTAAATATTAAAGACAATCTAAAAGGCTATCTGAATTATCAGAAAACCAAGTATAAAGTCGGGAATAGAGGAGAATGGAAATGGACATAGTGCAAAGGAATCTGCTTCAAAGCTAATAACCACATGATGATATACCGTTTAAGTTAATCCTAATTTATAATCAGACTACTAGAGGAACATCGAAAAAATAAAAAAAATCCTAAAATCTTTTGAAAAAGTCATTCACACAAAATGCAGATAATTCTGCGATTTGAAAAAAAGGAAAAGCATTTAGAGAAATACGGGAATGCTAGAAACAACTAATGATCATAATGATCCTGGAAAACAGATAAATACATTATTATTTTTAGTTGTAAAACAATATTTTTTTTTGAATTCCATAGATAATACTTTGTACATCAGAATATATAATTATGCTTTTAAATTTCAATGTTAAGCAATGTATATGAAAAAAAAAACTTTTATCGTTTATAAAGATATACGTAATTAATCACTTCAAAAATCTGCCAATTATTTAAAGTAGAAGAAAATTCTGTAAGACCAACAAAAGAATTTCCTCTGTGAATTAAAAACGAATCAAAATCGATGAATTTAGTAAATCATACGGTTGAATATAAATTTTAAAAAAAGCTACATATCGTTGGACTGAGAACCACGTAGTTTTTTGAAGTCGGTTAAAAATTAAAAAAACATTTTTTAATTCTAAATGAATATATTATGTAATATAAAATTAGAGAATTCTTTTATAAAAAATAAATAAAGTGTAAAGTGTATATAAACTCTCTATTCATATCATATAATAAACATAAAAAGATAAATATTCACTAAGTAAATTAGATAAGATATAGACATTTATGCAATATTTTAACTAATTTAACGGAACGTATAAATAATGAATTATACGGGTTACTGGTCTTAAGGATTAGACCAATAACCTGTACTTCTCTTTTACATAATGAAAAGTTGTTTTTTATTTAATTTATTATTTACAGTTTTTTTTTTTTTAATATAAAGAAAATAGCAACTGGAATTTATGTCTAGTAATTTGGCAGTATATTCTGATAACTTTATGAGAAAAAGGTGAAGCAAAGAAAAGAAAAAAAAGAATGTAAAGGCAAAGAACAGGAATATGCAAATTCAGTAGCTCTTTTATATTAATTTATATATAAATTATACGTAATATTTTTAGTCAATTTATTTTGTTCTTATACTTATGATAGGCTAGTTTTTTCCCGCATAAGTTATAACCTATCTTGAGAGAGAAAATACATGCTTTGTATTTTGAATTTATTACATTAAAAAAAAAAATTAAAAAATAAATATATAAAAAATCTAGAACGTTTAATTAATTCTTAATACGATGAATTATTTATTTCAATAATCTGTTAACCTTTGTAATCTTTATTAAAAAAATAAACGTTGCTATTATGCAGTCATAGTAGCGAAAAAAAAATTGAAAAGATTTAAAAAAAAAAGGAAATTTTGCGTTAAAATATATTCCCTAAGATTAAAAAAAAATACTTTAAAAGTATATAGTTTATTAAAAGAAAGAAATCTCATAAATTCAAAGGAAAGAAATAAAAAATCGTATTGTTCATTTTATAATGAATATTATTCCTTTATATTATATTAACCGCAGATTAAATATTTCCTGATTACATTAATTTTTCCTGATGTGCAACAACTGGCAAAAAAATTAGTCACCTTGTTTTACGAACAGCAATACACAGCAGTTAATGCTATGTTACAAAGTATTAGTTGGTTTTTTCCAATCCGCAGAGGTTAATATAGCAAACACTTTAAAATAATTTTCTAATTAATATAAAACTTAAACTCGATGTAATAATAAATACATGTATTCTCTTATTAAGCTTATTGAAACAAATACAGTAGTTTATTTAATTTAAAAAAAATAACTATTCTTTATTAAAATAACTTCTTCTTCTTCAGTGCTCAAATCCAGTGACTGGTTGGCAGCAGCTTTCCAAGTATTATTCGACAAAGTTTAATGAAATAAAAATAAATAAATGCACAGTAGTTATACCTAGGATGTCTGAAGAAGTGTTTGCATTATGATAGTACAATGGAGGATCTAATGTATTGAAGCAGAACATTAGTGGTAGCAAGGACTCACTTATCAGTCCAGCAATCCATCCTTACCCTGTGTGTCAACTAAAGTTTCTGAACTTTGACAACAATGTAGTGTATTGAAACAGAATATCATTGGTAGCAAGAACTCACTTATCACTCTATGACAAATATTTTTATCAAACTTTATACTTATCAAAGTTTGAAAATAATACTAATTTTTGTAAAAATTTTTTCTTTACTTCCTTCTTTCATAACTTGTAACAAATTAATCTCGGTCTCTCTACAGAGTGGCCATAGAATCCATTTCCATATAAAAAAAAATAAACGTGTGTCATTAGTTAAGTTAATATTTTCACACATAAAATTTACTTTAAATTACATTTGTATGTGCTCCTCCATTGTCTGGACACAACTTTATCAGCCGCCAAGTGCACTTAGTTGACTTCATGTTGAAAAATCAAAGTCATAAAGATAATCTCTGATAGCAGTTTTCAGTCCATCAATATTCTTTATGTCCCATATAGGAGGTTTTTCTTTGATTATGACTTAAAGATGTGTTGTCCTCATTTTTCCAAAGTCCTTTACTGACTGAGGATAATGAACTGAAGGCCCATTTTGCTTTAAAATGACATTTAATTTCATACCAGTTATCTGAAGCTGAGGAATAAAATAATTTTCAAACATGTTACAAGGTATGAAATGCTGTTAACACTTCCTTCAAAAAAGTGTGTGTTTCAGATATTGCACAGATTACATGTGTGATGGTCTACAATTTCCTCATAAAAATGGGGATTTTATTTATACAAAAATACCCATTTCAAGATCTGTTACTCAAGTAAATGGCACATTCAGCTATGAAAATTCATTTCCATGATGACACATCAATAAAAGGCCTTAAAAGAACTTTGCAACACATTTTCCTTAAAGCCATGTCTCAGGCAGAAAATTCATGATAATGAGCAGGCTTAAAGGGTTAAACTAAAGGGTCTAAACAAGATTTCTCAACAACATCAGTGTTATTAATATAAAATGCCGAACGTATCTGTCTCTTAAACTTTCACTGCTTTCATTTGCATCTGTAAGCTCATGGACCCAAACATTAGCATCAAATGAATACTTGCTTTAGTGAACCATTTTTTCATTATACAAAGCACTGAACTCATGAAAATAATATCACCTTCTAACAAACCTGGCATTTTTTGGGTAAATGAAAGCTGATTAAGCTTTAAGATTCATTGATGACACACAATATTATCAACCTGTACATTGTAGTGTGGAAAGACACTTTGTAGACAGTTGGTAGATGCTCCTCCCTTTGATATAGCCTTTCATTATTAGTTTTATATATCCTATTTTACTATATTCATGTCTCAGTGTATGCCAGTTAATTAATTTCTTTCAACAGCACCATAATTCAAATGATTGAAACATTTCTTTTTCTTTTTCATTTCCTACCACCCATGTTTCTCTTGTGGTGGCTATATAAAAATAGTTATTATTTTTAAAAAAACGACCAATAACAAAAAATTGTGGTCCAAAAACTTCCAAATTAGATGAGGAAAATGAGAAATGATCTTTGAACAGTTTAATTTTGCCTAATGAATTAAGACACCACAGTTTGAACTAATATAATTTTGAAAAGAATTTTAAAATATCTGTTCTACTATGTTATTTCATTAAGAACTTATTCAAATAGCTGAAAACAAACCCCATATTATTTTTTAGAAAAATTCAGGGAAACAAATCTTTTTACAATTTATTTTTCATGTAATACCAGCTTAGAGTAGCACAGCACAATTACATGATGTCAATAGTACTCTGCAGAGATGCAATTTACACAATTTGGCATGTAAATGTCTAGTCTTGAACAGATTCAGATTGACTATTACTGAGATGTTTGATTAATTGAACTCCAGCCACCAAAGAACACCAGTATCCATGATCTAGTAATTCAAATCTGTATAAAAGCAACTAACTTTATTTGTATTTGAACCTTAGAATGCTTGTCTTTGAAATCAGATGATTTATGATATGTTAGTTACAGAATTATATCATTATTATTGACTCAATCTTTGATGTTTTCTTTCTTTAGCCTGTCTGCAGTAAAATTCTTGAACAGTTTTACACTAATTCCATGAAATGAAATTATTATAATAATATCATATAACATATATAATTGATTACAGATCGATGATAAAGTCAATATATAATCATCTTGTATATGAATGATTATCTTTCAAAAGAGTATCGTTCCAGTAAACTAAAATAAAAAAAAAAAAAATTCAGTTTATTTGTGAATTAAGTGCTTCTTTCAGCATTCAGATAGGAAACAGTGGATACTACCAACCACTCATTAATCATGTCTGAAATGATACACAAATATCATTCGGTAGTTGTTACTTGTATACTTGTAGTCAGAACTATGCATGCGTGAACCTTAGGAGGTAAAATCTAAAAAAAAATGAAAAACCTATTCATGATACCAACTAGTTTCATCATATAGACAGACCAGCATAGAAATACAAAGATGAAATTATCTCTACCAATAACTTGGGAGTGTTTTCTAATCACTTCCTTCTATTTATTAAAATATGAAATAGTAGTAAAAGAAACAATCTAAAGATACTGTAAGAGAAGTAATTTTCTGCTTTTTACATTTAAAACAGTAGACTGAAATTTTGTAAATATTAAGATAAAATAGTAAAATTACTTTGACTATTCCATATTATTTATTTCTTAAGGATTTACTACTATATCTAACACGCATGTGTTAATCGTATAATCTACATTACGTTTTACTATATACTGATACAGTGAAAGCAATAACCAATAACATGAAGTATTATATAATGATAATCAAATTATTGATATTTAACTGATGAAATAACAATGGATTAAAAATAAAATAAATAAATATACATAATGACAAGGTCACAAATAATTTTGTACCAAAGTATAAAATATCAATTAAATTAAAAAGAGAACTAGGTGATTGTAAATATCATATGCTGAAGGTGAAGTTTGACATGTTAGATTGAAGTAATAATTCTTGTTTATCAAAATTCAAATACTTTATAAATAATAGACGTCAATCATCGATGTTATTTTATAAATCCCTTATTATCAAGGTCTTTTAATTTTTTAACAGACTTCAAAAGAAGGAAGAGTTTCTAGTTTCAACTGGTAAGTTTTTTCTATTCACATGTTCCAGCCTTACTATATTGTATATTGAACAGACCGATTTCAATGATTGTTTTTTTTATTTTGTAGAGTTATTAATCTCTGGTAGAATCAATATTGATCTAATGGAGTACTTTCAAAAGTCTTTGAAATTAAAAATGGAGTCCCTCAGGCATCTGTCTTAAGTGTGATGCTCTTTTTGGTGGCTATAAATGAGAAGGCTATGTGATCACACCTACAGTTAAAAAAATATCTTTGCTGACGATATCACTATCACCTGTAGAAGCCAGTAAACTGAAACTACTAGGGAAACAATGCAGAATTCGCTGAACTAGTGCAAAGATGGGTACACAGTAATGTCTAAAAATTGTCCGTAACTAAGTCAAGATTTATTGTTTTCTCTAGACAGCTAGACGGCTATAAATACATGGTGAAACTATACTTAGGTGAAGATGAGATAAAGGGAACAGACGAGATTAAACTTCTAGGGGCGACTTTTGATGAAAAGCTGACTTTCTAAGGCTGTACACTAAGGCTGAATGTCTAAGGAGATTTAACATCCTTAAACTTATATCATCCTGCAACTGAGGTGTTGACAAACACAACATTCTGAACACATATAGAAGCATTGTTTTGTCGAAGCTGGAATACAATCTATTCTGTACAATTCTGAAAAATAAACAATTAAGGATTTACTAGACTCCTTCCACAATACTTGCAATCGAATATTTATAGGGACACTTGCAACTACCAAGTTTATTTACGGAATACAATGAACTCCCATTAAATTATAGGAGGGAATACCAGATTATCAAATACGCGGCCAGCAGTTCCCAACTCTCCAACTGGTCTAGGCGAGCGACGAGGCCCGCTCGCACTCAAAATTTCGAGGGGAAGAAGTCCTTACACCAATCTTTCGACCTCAGACTGCTTCACTATCAACAGAAACTAGGCTTGTTTGTTCACAGGATTCTCGGAAAGGAAATAAGATGCGACGCTCCTTGGCTGCGCGCATCTCTAAAGATTGAATATTTACTTTCTGGAAGATACAAACGGGATAACTTTGCCGATCTGCTAGAGAGTAATTTAGCGAGATGACTAAGAAGTACGATGGTTACACACACATCCATACAGACGGCTCTATCTTGGACGACGGGTGTGGCTGTTCAATAATACTCCGTGGTAACAAGATAATATATAACCGTAGTACCTATTCCTTTGTGTTCTTTTGCGAGGCTTACGTGATTTACTCTGCCTTGAGAGTTATTGGACCCGTAAAGACGACAGTTTCCTGATTATAACTGACTGTGAGTTTACTTGAGAGCTTGAACTGCAGACGATCTGAACCCACCATTCAAATAATCTATGACACCCTCTCAAAAGTAAACAAGAGTGTGGTATTCGTATGGGTCCCAGGACATTGCAGTATCCTCGGGAACGAACGGGCTGATGATGCTGCCAAGAGGGCGACTAAAAATGGCCTCCGATTTGAATTAACATGCGAGAGCGACTTCATGAAGACAGTCCGTGTCACACGACTTACTCAGTTGAATAAGTTCTGGCTGATGAGTCCTACCACGGCTTACATGGCATCCGAGATGTCTTCGAGAAACCTTTTATCCCAAACATCAGAAGAGACCAAGTCATCCTAACTTGGCTGAGTATTGGACACACAAAGTTAACCCATACCCATCTACTTAAGTCTCCTCAGTAGAACTGTGAGGTGTGCAATGTAAAATGGTTCGTAAACCACTTACTCATAGACTGCCCAATGTTCGGGTCTATTCGACGACAATTAAATCTAGGTTCAGACTTAAGGGTTTTACTCAACCGGAAGAAATACATCAAAAAACTGTTGCGGTTTATCTCTGACAGTGGGATGAAGAACTTAATTTAGCGGTACTGCTTACATAAATCCCTTACGGAAAACTGTGTGCGCAGTGAAAATAGTCTAGTGAATTTGTTACCCAATTGCTATTCATGTTCCAGTTTCTTATCGAATGTTTGGTGTTTATTGTCTAATTATTATTATGATTATGATCACTAATTACTATATTATTATGATCATAGTTTTATTTAATTCGCTAATGATTATTATTGTTAATGCGACTACAATCAAACGACGGAAAAAAAGCTTGTTTACATATATGATATCAAGAATTTTTTATACTTTGTCATCATAAATGTTTAATATTGACTTTATACTAAATTTTAAATTGATATTAAAGATATTTCACGTGAAGATTCGAAAAAAGGTTAAAAAATACATGTCCTATATACATGCCTATATTCTTGAGATCATGCTCATGCTCATAGTAGTTATCGTTTCTCTAATTCCCTTTCCTTATTTTTATTAAGATGTGCATTTCTTCCTTTTACATTACTTGGGAACGGTTTTTATTTCATAAGAGCAAATTTCTTTTTTTAAAGTACAATCCTATTTTTAAACGTAAAAAAATTTTATATACTGACTTAGAAAAATTGGACTAAAAGATATATATTACTTTCTGATTTCTTCATTAAATTTCAGGTTTATTTATTTATTTAAATTATTACAGTTTACAAAATTTTTCCTTTGGAATTAGTTTTATTAGTTATTTACCATACCATAGCGCAGTTAATATATTTAATAAATAATGTTACACAATAAAAGAAGAAAGTTTTACAATGTATTTATTTATTCAGTGAAAACAGGTAGAAACAGCACACTTAATTATTTATTTTCTGAATAAAATCATCTGTTTGTCTCAATGCCAACATTACTTTATAAGAAATATCCCAATAATTCTAAAAAAGGAATTAAAACTGTTTGCATCATTTAACTTAGAATTCTTCTGCTTTGTAAGGAATTTAAAACGTCATGTGAAATAACTACGCCCCGACAAATAAGAATAATGGAAATCTTTTGTAATATGTAAACTACAAAATATTTCTGTTAAAAATAAATTCATGAAAATTAATAAATAAACTTATTCTGTATAAGAGATCACAGATTACAGGGATATTTTCTCTATTTATTTACTCTCTTTTCCTTTTATTTTGATTCATCCCTCACTATATTTGCAGCAAAACTATAAAGTGAAACTTGATTAAGATATACGTTGATTCCTAAGATTATTATGCAATGCATGGTTAATCAATTGTAAATGTGTAAAATAAAACAGAAGTTTAAAAAAAATTTATTCCTGTAACTTATAATTTATAAATGTATATATTAATATAAATAAATTTACATAGAAAAAAGTAAGACTGAAAATATATTAAACAATTTTTTTCTTAAAAGATCAATAAAAATACGTTAACTTAAAAAAAACCACAGGAAAATAAGTTTTATTACAAATAAAATCCTATAATACTAAAAATGAAATAGTAAAATCTTACAATATAAAATTTAATCGGCAACAAAAATTTATTGACCAACATGTTAAACGATACTGAATTAATGCATCATTAGACGATAATATATAAATATGTTGTATAAAGTAGTTAAAAAAAGGATTGATGTTTGTGAAATTTTTCGATATTTCCAAAGAGGTTAAAATTTAATTCAAAATAAATAAAAAAATCTGAAAATTAAGCAATGTAAAAAATTATTAAGCAGCATTAGACCTCACTTATTTTCATATTCATTTATTTAATTAATTTTTTTTTAATCAATAAAAAATGATAGTAAACATTTTATAATTTATTGAAAAGAAATACGAAATTAAAAAAGTATTTATTCCTCCTCCATAAGGGGGCCATCTCCCTTCTACTCCTGATGAACTCTTCACATTGTATTTGTACTTTAAAATTTAGAAAAAATTCGTAAAATTTATATTTTATTTGCTTTTATTCTGAAAGATGACAATGAAATAAGAAAATAATTTTTTCGTTACTGCTATTTTTTTTGCATCAGACATTTGACTAGTTTGATGTTGTTCTTCATTTCTTTTCGGTTCTTTGCTAATCTTTTATCCTTATAATATTTGTTTCATCCTAGATCCTCAAGTATATTTTTTCAATGTTCTGTTGCTCTTCAGTTTTTATTTTCTATACATCCTTCTATAATCAAAGTGCGTTCACCTGTTTTAATATTTTACTTGATCCATCTACCTAGTTTGTCTTTCCGCAAGATTCTGTCACAAATTTCTCTCCTTTTTTATTCTCCTTAAGACTTTATTTATTTAGAATTTGATCGATCTGTCTGATTTTCAACATTCTCCTGCAAACCGCATTTCAAATATTTCAATCCTTTTCCTTTCTGTTTTTCCTATTGTTCTTGTTTTACTACCTTAAGTGTTTAACTCCATAAAAATATATTTAAAAAAGTTTTTTCTAATTCCCCTTTAATTCTAACTTTATTTCTAAAGTTTTTTCTTAATTCTAAAAGTTTTTTCTTTGCAAAAGCTCTCTTTCTTAATAACAATTTTCTTTTTATGACTGCATTATTTCTTCTACCTATTGCAATTTAATTACTTAAATAAAAAATATTAAAAATGTTCCTAATAATTTTCATCAAAATGCAACCGATGTGAGTTAGTGGTCATTAATTAAAAGATAACAATCTGACCCCAATTCCTATTAATTAAAGAATGATAAAAAATTAATTGTATCAATGTGTAAACGAGTCACCATTTCATATACCATAATTGTACGTTTACCCTTTTCACAGTTATTAAGCAAATATAATTCAATATTCACACAAACACACGCACTCATACACATATCCATATACATCATTAAAAAATCGTAACATAAATACATAAAAAATTCCACCCTCATTGTTTTTTTTACTTTTCTAGAACAACTCAACTCAAAATATCTTAATTATTAATGTACCTTTTCGTATTACTATACGCTTTTATTATGCATTAATATGGCTCTTTTTTTTTAGCGTACAACTTTTTGGTTTTTATTGATCGGTGGTATATCTTGAAAGGTTTTCCTTTTTCTACGCAAAAAACCGGAATGTTGCCGAGAATCGAACCTGGGACCTCATAGCAATCAGAATCCATATTTATTTTCTATTTCTTTACTTTGTGTTTTGAAATGCTGTTCTGATTAAAGTTTTCCTTTATCCTTCCGTAAAAGTGCAGGAATAATTTGTCTTTTTTTTAATTAAATTTTTATGTAATTTACATAATGAATAATTATGTACTATTTGATGAAAATATTTATTTACCATATCAATAAATATTCAGAAATCAGGTCATATAGAAAAGATTACTTTCTGTTAATTTATTGCGGAAAGAAAGACATAAGATACAGTTGAATGTTATCAAGAAAGTTCTTGGAACATTCTGAATGATTTCAGCAATGCTTTGCTACAGTTCAATATTTTATATTCCAAGAATCTAAGAAGTATATAGACTACTGGATATGTCTGTGGGAAATCCTTTTTGTTGTATAAACAGAATTATTATCCATAATATAAAACAGAACAAGTCTTCTTGATTTTCCATTGATGATATACAATGTAAGTGCGTGTATGCGAATGCGTGCAGATATATAGCCTATATTATAATAAAGTGTGTGGGTGCGCGTGGTGAACCTGTCTGATGTAAAATAAAACCGTATATAACTTATCAACTTCCCCTACATATTATGATATATTATTTATATTAAACATGCAGTTAGACTTAATACAATTTTAAAATAATGTATCAGATAAAGAAAAAATATAAGAGATAAAATTTCTTTTCCAGTGAAATATAGAATTAAATATTAATTACACTTAAGTACTTCTATCCTTTATTTATACCAAAGAAAAATTGTTAACCATTGAATATTTTTTTTACTGATATAAAAAGTTTGTAGGAAAGAAAAACTAAAATTTAAATTCTTTAAAAAAAAATTTAATTATTATAATATTAGATCACTATAAATCAGGCATATAAGAACTAAGATGTTATAAAATATTACTTATATCTTTTATAATGATAAAACGTAGATGCAGAAACCATTAAAAGAACAGGTTGCCTATTTTAAAAGGATGTACATTAAAAAGTAGATTTAAATGATAGCATTATAAATGTATATAGTTGCTGATAATTTTATTTATGCAATACACTAAATAGTTTGAAACAAGAAAAAGTTTTAACTACCATTTTTAATTTTTACTTGGGCCCTCACTTATTATGACAACATCTATGTTAAAGAGAATGGTGTCACTTGCAGATTAAATATCACCGGTATTTTGGCGGACTTGGTATCTTGATGTACTAGAACGTATTTAGCTCAGCAACATTTCATTCGCAATTTATCCTAGTAAGCCTGGCATCGAATTCTTATTATCTCCATAAGAATGTATACGAGTTATATTCATGGCGCGAGTGGTAGCGTTTCGGCTTTTCATCCGCGGGTCCCGGGTTCGAATCCCGGTCAGGCATGGAATTTTCACACGCTCCAATACCTAACGATGATGATCCCGGATATTAAAAAAAAAGGTATGAATTCGAGTTAAGTTAAAATATCAACATCGGACCAGTATAACAGTGATGTAGTCAACAAGTGTTCAGTACTACATCGTTTTCTTCAAAGATAGGAAGCTTGGTTACCTGCAAAAAATCCGAACTCTACGTGAAACTGCAGATGGTACCGCTCCATTAATACACAACAAAACCGCTAGGATCCCAACCCCTGGGATCTAGGAACATCAAGTTGGAATAGAACCGAAACTTTTCCATTTTAAGGTCATGCAGACACGAGTGAATAAATAACTCTAGTTCCCAAAAACGATGCCATAATCCATAGGAGTTGAACGCCTAGATGTGGTACCAACAGACTACACTAGTAGATTCTCCCGTTCCCTTAGAACGTATGATGGCAAAATTTCCGATTTGATGGATAATTGTTAAGGCCACATTTATTTATCGCCTATCACCTCTACCTTCCGCGTCCGTTGCCCAGATTACCCGTATACGAGGCAGAACCACTCTACAACCGTTAAGGCTGGCTAACTAAAGTTCCAAGAGGAGTACGCCGTGAGATATAACATTCACGAGGGTAAAAGAAACGGTTCGCCTTTGCTTACATACCTTAACCTACTCTATAAGTTCCCTTAATCTCTCGTTGATGAGTGTCGACGGGTCATTTTCAAATTAATCCCTTACCGTAAATGATTATTACCAACTGCATCCACTCCCTATGGATAGCCATTTACGGAGAAAAACGGACCCACCCGAAAAAACCCAGAAAGAGACCAAACCACTCGTGACAGTTTCAGCTGTTTACGTTTCTGGTGTTTTACGGGATAACGCCACGTAATATGCTTCGAGTGTGTTATTTCCGTGAGTTTTAGGAAGTGATTTGTGACTCACGACAGGTCAACTGAAACCCCAAATTTTTCTTTTATTAGTATTTTATAACCTAGTGCCGATCTTTGCGGTGGATTGGTAGTATATAAGCCTTTTATTTGGAAGATTAAGATTCGAATCTCGGATAAGTATGACTTTTTCATAATTACAAAATTTCCATCTCATGTTTCCACGTCAAGCTTTGAGATTGACTAATTAATTAATTAATTAAAAAAAAAAAAACGAAACCTAACCTAAACCGAAAATTATTTTTATGTCGTCAAATAAAGGGAATTTTCATCATAAAATGTTTTAAGAAAGATTTTCAATTATGAAATGGAAAATTGAATATCTTAAAAGAAAAAAAAATTGAAAATGAAATCACTCAATTCATAATTTTATTACGTTCATATGAAGTTAATTATTAAGATTCAAATTCATTAGTAAAGATAACAGAAACTAGTTTGTATATATTGACCCACCGGGTTGGTCTAGTGGTGAACACGTCTTCCCAAATCATCTGATTTGGAAGTCGAGAGTTCCAGCGTTCAAATCCTAGTAAAGCCAGCTATTTTTACACGGATTTGAATACTAGATTGTGGATACCGGTGTTCTTTGGTGGTTGGATTTCAATTAACCACACATCTCAGGAATGGTCGAACTGAGAATGTACAAGACTACATACACTTCATTTACACTCATACATAACATCTTCATTCATCCTCTGAAGAATTATCTAAACGGTAGTTACCGGAGGCTAAACAGGAAAGAAAGAAAAAGTTTGTATATATTACAGAGTTTTAAGAGTTACACAATGAAACAAGAACACAGAACACCCACTTTTGTTTATTCTTACGAATTAGAGTATTTGTGACGTCACTATCTTTACTTTCATTGCTCTTATATGTTTCTGTATCAGTAGATATTTTTTAACAATGTAAGAAAAACAACACAAAACGTTCGTGAATGAACGAACGTGTGTTTTTGATAATGAAATTAATTAAATGAGGGTGTAAAAATTATCATTTGATAAAAATTAATCCATTAATTCATAATAGAAAGAACACAGAATATATATGTTTACGAGTATATTTATATGATAAAAGATATGAAAATAGTAAGTAGGTCTAAATGGGAAGTGGAAACACCCACAATTTACGTACTTTCTTCTATTACATCCTGTAGAACAGGATCTGCATTTAATCATGTCGAGATAAACATGTGTACCATTATTTTAATAGTATAATTAGTTAATATAATTTTATAATATTAGTGACAATGGAATTTTTTTCTTCATAAAACCGGAAATGTAAAATGATCTGGTTTCTATTAATTTTTTCATAAATGTTATGTACAATCAGTAATTTTTCTCATTATAATAGCACTACCTACAAAACAAGCGAAACCGTGGAGGAGATAATGGGTGGATAAAATGTTTTCTGTTTAGTGTCTACGATATTGCATAAAATGTGTCTGATTAAAGAAATCATTTAAATAAAAATAAAAAAAAATAAAAATAGCTTTTTACTTACTAGAAAATGTTACACAAATTTAAAATGATTTTTTTTTTTGTATTAAATAATAAATACTTGTTATTTAAACTATTCCTAATATTTATTTGAGATTGAAAACACTTATAAAAAAAAAAAAACTAACTTAAAACAAGAAAATAATGTGTAGCACATGAAGAAGTTGGAGTTGGCGGATGTAAGAGCGATAAGATTTGGATAATGGAGTTACGAGAAAGTATGACGTAAGAACACTGGAGGAACGCCCTAGATTGATTTTATGGCCAGAAAATTAAATGAATAGAGGCTGAGATGGTTCAGGTTGTAAAGAGAAGGAGTAAAGAATATCTGGCAGTCAAGATTCGGATATCGAAAATTGGCAGTATTTAATAAAAAAAGAATACACATATTAAGATGGAAAGTCAAGGTAGAAGATAACCTGAAAGAAAAGACTTGAAAAGGTGCGGGATAGAGAAGAATAGAGGGGGAAAAATCAGATAAGCCAAAGATAAGAAAAAAAGGAGTAATTAATTTTTCTTTTAATTTACTTTTTAAATGCATAGGAATATGCTTCCAGAAGATGTTATCAGAACCGTTACTCTTTATCCATTAATTATCCAATACCAGTCATATTGGCTATTCGTAGCGCTTATCTTCTAGCGAATAGAATAGTGTATTTAATCTGTATTATCATATGTCTGATTAATTTATCATTTTATATATTCCTGAATTAATTTTTTTTTCAGTGTGTTATTAATTTTTGGTTTTTATAAATTTTAAGTAAAATTTGCGTGCTCTGTTTAACATCAGAATCTTTGTTAATATTCCCTAATTTTATAATATATCTTGTTGATCATGCATTCGTGTGTATGTGTTATTTGTGGTTGAATTTGTATCCTATTTGTCTTAATAAACTTAGTTTATTAAGACAAATACTCCAGAAACAATTATACTACATTTGACTAAAAATATTGACTACAGACAAACATAACACAGATGAAATTTCATTTCGAAAGAGTTTTCTAATCACATCAAAGTGAAAGCCGTACATAATAGCGTCGCCTATAATACGATTGATGAAGGAGCTTCATATATCTTCAAGAAAAACCATATTTCCATTTATTTTGACAAAAAAACAAAACAAACTGATATCTTCTTGTTAGTTTTATTTTATTTTAACTCTTTACCATTACGTTTAATTTATTATCGATTAATAATAAGTATATACGTATAGGCCTACAGTGCTGCAAAAAGAAAATTAAACATATTTGTTATGGTTATTCATTCGGGAATAAATTTACGAGTATCATGTCAACGCTAACATTTTTCTCTTAAAAAAGATGAAAATGAATATATAACATTTTTTTTATAAAAATTAGGCTACTTATTTTTCTTTTCGTTCTGACCACTACGGATCACATTTGCATAGTTTTGACTTCTTTTTCTTTTCCCATTCTTTTGCACTTTTGTTATCGTCTTTTTTCCGTCCATATATTCAGGTTTATACCCTTCTTTTTCTTTCTCTCTGGAAACTTAGATTCTCGAATTACGTTTTTAATTTACCTCTATCTTTATATAGATGCTTAGAAATGTTTAATGGTTTTAGATCTGTTTCTATTTCTTTCAACCAGATGATCTTTGTGGCTTTGTTTATGTAGAAATTAAAAATTTGTTTTATCAGTCTTTCGTTGTTCATTCTGCATAAATGTACATAAAACTGTAATTTTCTTTTCCGGATTAAGTCTCCTATTTTTTATAGATTGTATGTCTGTAAATTTCTTTTTTACTTTTAAATTTGTAAATTCCATCTTCACATTTTGATCCAAAAATATTTCTTAAAAAACTTTTTTCTACTTTTGCTGCTTCTTGTTCTGAAAAAAATTGCAGACATTCTGCCCAATACAATGCTTCTAATGATGACAGTTTTATAGTGCCTCGATTTGGAATTACACGACAGGGAGTTTTATTGTAAATGTTCTTCGTAGGATGATAGGCAGTTTCCATTTTTCGTACTCTATTATTTACCCCATTTTTTCAATTATATTCGGTGTTATGATTTTTACCAAATATTTAAATTTTTGAACTATTTTATTACATATATATACGTATTTGTATATATATATATATATATATATATTTTTTTTTTTTTTTTTGTAACTGATAATTTTTATTTATAATTAGATTCCCTTTGTCGTTATATCTACTAAAGTAAGGTTAAATTTTATCCGTTTTTAAGCTATGTGTTACACAAGTCTATTAATAATTTAGAATCCTTCTCCCTAACTATGTAACTTCCTATGATATTAGTCTTATTTTTGTATCTGGTTTAAATATAAACATAAACATGAATAATGTATTACATATTATTAATGGATAACATAAAAATAGTAGAAAAACTTTTTTGACTAAAAAAAAATCAGGTTACAAGAAACCAGACTAAATGGCGCCCAATTAATATTTTTCACAGCAGTTTTTTAAAGTGATAACACTTCACCCTAAGTGGCGGTATCATACCGAAAAATCATTCAGGGGTCCCAAGGAGACCCCTGAATGCTTGGGGTGTGGTAGTGTCATACCAAAAATAGATCGTTTTGAGGCAGGAGCATTTCCTAATTTTATTTTTCTATGTATAATTATTAAAACGTTATGAATATAAAGTAAAAAGAAAAAAAGAACATTTATAGAAATTTCTAAAGGTAATTTATTAAAACAGTAATTACTTTAAATAATTAAAGGCAATATTGATTTAGGTTAAACATTTTTAGTCGTCCCTTATCGTTACAGGTAATTATCATATATTTTGTTATTATTTTTTATAAATATTGTTACCTTGAAACTAGTTTAAATAAATTTTCCAGATAATAGAAACATACTAACTTAATTTCAACAAAATACAAAATATTTTAACCTTGAAAAGTTTTCGTTTTAAAAAAGGCTAAAAAAAACAAACAAAAAACAAGTCATAACCTATTTTTATTACACTAATTAGTGTTTCTAGTATTGTGTAACTGTATATCACGAAATTTATTAATAATCCATTTTATAAAAAGAGAAAAACAGAGATCATAAACAGTAATTAACTACAAATAATATACTTTTATTTTTATATGATAAAAAAAAGTAAGTATAATGACTACACGAAAAAAAATATATATACTCACACATAAATTTCGCTTATCCAGGGGTAGATTAACCGGTTTGTGGCTTAAACATGGTAGGTTTTGTACCAATGAAACAATTCAAAGATTTAAAAATATATAACCTTCTTCGTAATCCTACTAGCAAAATTCAGCGTCAGGTTAATTTATTAAATATTGCAATAGATTATTAAAACAGTGATAATAAAACCAAAAATTGACGGGAAAACCAGATACAAAAATAAAAGCTAGGATAAAAGTAAGGTGCAGTGTTATGGAGGAGTCTAAATTATTAGTAGACTTGTGTAATATATATTTTAAAAACGTATAAAATTGTATACTGTCGGCTTTCTTTAGGTATTAAGACAAAGGGAATTCTAATAATAAATAAGAATTATTATCAATAAAAAAATATGTGTACAAAAAATAGCCTAATTTTTATTAAAAAATTATATGTTCATTTTGATTTTTTTTTAAGAGAAAAAAGCTAGAGTTCATAGATTTAATACTCGTGGATTGTTTCCCATATGAATACTAAGAGTTAAGTAACATCGAATAAATGGATAGTGACCTTCATCATGTGATGTTGGCATCTTTTAATACGTTGGCGTTATGAAGGTTACCCAACCGTAAAAATCCCGCCAATTCATCCCATATAGATCCGAAAATTTTGAAGAAAATTTGCATAATGATATAAAAAATAATAATAATTTTTTTACATTCCTATAATGTGTATATTTGATTTTCATAATATAAAATTTATACTTGAATTTGTGGGTGGTAGACTTACTATAACAAAATCGTAGTTATGTAATTGTAACAAAACAAATTGTAGATGAATAAAATATTATTTTTGCATACGATTCGTGTTCCTGATGAGTTTTGAACTTACTAACTTTCTTCTTAATTATGATAAAATAACGAATATGATTTTATCTTATTCCTATATCATTTTTATATTATGTAATTCTCGCTTCACAAAAATTTTATTAAAAGAAGAGTTATCTTTTTGATTATTCTAATAAGACTTAACACCCGTGTGATACGAGGAAAATAGAAATTGTAAACATATAGCTAATCTTTAAATATTCTACTTATCTACTTTAGGCATATCCCGAAATATCCGCTATTATTCAAATAATGCTATTTCAAAAATGATTATTTTTAAAAATAAAAAAACGCAGAAAAAACGCACTACTAATTTCGTTTTGATATGAGTAAGAGAAAAGCACGGGCGCGCGCGCACACACAGAGAGAGAGAGAGTGAGAGAGAGAGAAATTAAAATAAATCATTGTTACAGTAAGGATAATATGCTAATTAAAAAAAATTTAAACAACCAAAATAATTTAATAATAACAAATAACACAGTTGTTTATAGTTGTTTAATACAGTTGTTATAAAAATCATTAAAATACTAGGCTGTATGATAAGTTGAAACCACCTAACTTAAAACTGGTTATTTACTTTTTCCAAATGAGGCGTTATCAAGATGAAAATAATTTTACACTTTTATTACAGATGCAAAAGACTAACTTTAAATATTTTAAAAATTAACTATCAATTCAAAATGCTCAAAAATTTCTTATTTTATTTTTTAACATTTTATATTAACTTAAAATGTAGTAAAATCGATGGATAAACCTTTACTTAATAAAAATCCATCATGAATGAAGATATCTATTCAAGAATTCCTTTCTTTGAGAATAATGATTTTTATAATACACAGCTTGGACTAACAGTAAACAGAATGAAGATGTCAGACGTACGACTGAGTGTCAACTGAATTTCGCCAATGCTGACACACAACAATCCATTCGGTTCAAGCAATAGAAAGCGACAGCTAGCTATTCTTCACATTAAAATAGATAGCGGGTTAACAGTTAATGGGTAAATAGGTTTAATATTGCCTTGGATGTTAAAATCCCTAGATTTGGATGCCTGTTTTTCACGAGAATATATATGCTATCATTTTAGTAAGCGATTTGTGTCTCGGGTCGGGTCAAATATAACATAAGAAAATAAGTTAGGTTAATTATTTTCAATTTGATCTCTAAGCAAAATGTCAACGAAGTTCAGCGAAATTTTTACCATAGGTTTTAAGAGTAATCATTTTGTTAAGAGTTAAATAAATAATTATTTATTTAGTGTTAATAACTACGGATTCATTATCCAATTACAGCTGTGTTTATTTTTGTTTTTTTTTAATAGAGACAAATTAATTTTCGTAGCGTGATGAATAAACGTTATGCTTGACAGGAATTCAAACCATAACCTTCAGAATGAAAGGCGAATATGCTAACATCTCTAATGAAGGTCCCCGATATATTATACTGGCGTAACACTAAGCAGTATTTGTAAACGTAACATCTTTACAGATATATTGTTCAGTACTAAATGAGATACTTAAATAGATTAAATGGTAATACTAATTTAAGGTAACGAGAAAATATCGGGATTTCTGAAAGAAAAAGTATTTCATGCATTAATATAGCCAAAAAATTGTCATCTACGTAGTGCAAGACGTTTACTTTACTTTAATACTAAAAACGAAAGAAATCTTTAAATTAATTTCTTTTCCCATGAAAATTAAAACCTACTTGTTTGTTAAAACTATTATTTGTTTTACAGTTTTTTTTCTTTCTTAGAACTCGGTAAAAGTGTTGAGAACGATATAAATATCATTATTATTGTATGACACTTTTTACCATACGTAATTTATAACACAGTTTTTTTTAATGTATTTATTTTTCCACATAATAATAACAGACTGAAGAACAATTACAACAATTTTTCTTTATATTTTTGTGACGAGATTATAAATTAATATTTAATGTGAGAAAAATATCAAGCCAGACCGGGATTTGAATCTATAACCTTCCAAATGAAAGGCAGAGACGCCACTACTACTCCGCCAAAAAGATATGAGAAGTTATAAAAATATTACTAAATTCTATATTCTATTTATATATTTTAACGCATTAAAATCTTTATACTGAAGTAATTTTTTTCTAATATGAATAAAAGACCAATAAAACTTTCTCTTTACTTCCTTATACGAAGTAAAGGAGTATTGTGATCGCGAAAAATTTCGGTTTTCAGATTTCAACGAAAATATTCATTTTGACCATCCCTGAATCCATTTTGACTAGTTTTTGGCTGACGTCTGTACGTATGTATCTCGCATAACTCAAAATAAATTAGCCGTAGGATGTTGAAATTTTGGATTTAGGACTGTTGTAACATCTAGTTGTGCACCTCCCCTAGTTTTGCTCACATCTTTTGAACCAAAAGTGTCCAAAAAAAGCCCAAAAGCCAAACAAATTTGGAGTTTGGACTTTTTCTTAACTGCAGTAATAAGTACTCATTGAGAGCTTTTCAACAAAGAGGTATTTATTTTCATTGATTCAAGAGTTATAGCCAAATAAAATTATTATAATTAATGAAATGATTGGATCCTACAAGGGAAAGGCACATCGGTTCAAATCAGACTTCGCCTCCTTTTTTTAAATTTAAATGTATTGATTTATTAATAAATTATTAATCTCTGATCGTAAAAAAAATTTACAATAAATAATAATTCAATAATAACAATAAAAAAAGAAATTAAGAAATATCAGAAGTTATTAATGAAATAAAATTTTATGTACTTTTCATATAAAAAAAAAATGTGTATATGTAACTTAATAGGCGTATAAGGAAGTCATGTGGTGTCTACATCAGATTTTTTATATTTAAGGAAAATATTTTAAAACATTTTAAGAGATTTTTATTTTGCATAAATTTGAAAAACTTACAATTTTTTATTATATTTCTTATTTTAATATAAATTACATATCAAACAAAAGGAAGTAGAATTATATTCATTTATATAAAAAAATAAATATTTCAAAATACAAAACTGAGGCATAGGATTTACTCAATCTTTCTCCTATTTCAACGATTCATTTTTTTTTCTTTTTTTACTTTAGATATATAATTCTGAACGAAACAAAACGTTTATTTTTTTCTTGTTTCTTTAAAAGTTTTTACTCTTTGCAGAGTTTATCGTGTAATTAATCTTCTGATTCAAAAGATTTTTTCGTTTAACTCTCTTAAACTAAAAACAGAAAGGATTTTTAAAATTTTTTGTTAATATTTACGTTTTTTTAAATTTTCTAAATAAGTTTTTAATCTTTTTTATTTAAAATTTATTCTACTTCAAAAATCAGGAGGATCTCAATTCAATTCCTATGATTTATTTATTTACTTATTTTGAATCGACACCGATGACTATAGGAACATAGTAAATAATCTCGCCTATTATCATCTCTTTTTTATTTTTTCGCAATAGTTTTTCATTTTGTGTGAGTTTCTTCTCGCCTTTGCTGGGTCCATTATATTCTTATTTTTTCTTCTGGAATCCTTCACATGTTTTGATTTTTTCTGTACATCTTCTGTTAATGATTTCGTGTGTTTCCATCTATGATTCTTTCATATATTTACCGATTTGAACCACTTCGTATTCCTTGATCAAAAACTTCCTTGGTTAGTCTGTTTTCGTCCATTTCTCATCAAATGTCCGTAAAAAGCAATTCTGCATTCCCTAATCGCATATGATAATTTGCCTACGTTCCGATAAATTTCATCATTTTTTTTTTGTAGTTTCCAACCATTTTCTGTTTTTGTGGGTTCTAATATTTTACTTTCTATGTTTTCAACATTACTTATTTCGCCCTAGTATTAGATTGTGCATTCGGTTGCGTTTAGTACCTCGGATCTTACTAACTATATATAAATTTTTTTCTATATAGATTTATTCTACATGTGTATATATATATATATATATATATATATATATATATATAATGTATATATATATATACATTCTTGACCATTTTTCATAAGATTTTGTGATCCTAGTTGTGTTGGTTTCTTTATCTAGACTACGGGACTGTATTACTTCTTCAAGGAACTTGAAGTTGTCACTTCTCTCTTGATTTTATCATTCCTTGTGCTCATTTACGAACCAAATTGACCGTTTTTGATGCCTATTTTTAATTTTATGAAGAAAATGTCGCTAAGAGCAATTTTCTTCTAGTGGTCGTATAGTACTTTCATTCCAAATATCAATGGAATAAATCTTAAATGAAACATGATAATTTATACAATTTAAATATATTTTTCTTTGTTTCTTGCTATCATTACTTAGTACTGGATTGTTGTAATATACACGACTTGCTATGATTCTTGAAATCAAAATATTTTTCAAGTAAATTTCAAGAAAATTCTTTTGAAAACTGTTTGTACCAAGCTCACTGTTACTGTACTTAACTTCATTTCTCTACATTGTTCTTATTCCACTAAGACACAGATTATCATTTTTGTTTTGTTTCTTCTACGGCTACTTATAACTTAAGAATAAATAAAACGAAAGAAATTTAAATAAAAAAACAATTTAATAAAATAAAACTAAATATATATAATAAGACCGACTTCAAAAATTGCACTAAAAATTAAAAAAAAAAATACTTTTCGATTTTTTAAAAATTCGATTTTAAAATTGTTCCAAATTATCAAATTAAGTGTCTGTAAAAAGTTAATTTTTAAAAAACATTTAAAAATTAGAAATTTATTAAAAAAAAATTGTATAGTATTTTTTATGTTTAGTAGTTTATTTTTATGAGATATCAATCTATCACAAAAAATCAGAATGAATCTGAGCTTTTAAGTTTCTTAAAAAAACGTTCTACAAGTATTAATTTAATAATATTAATATGATATAATTAATTAAATTCATATGTTTTAAGCCCTTTCTGTATTTAACTATATACAACATAAATTAGACGTTTTCGTAAAATGTATTTTACTAAACACACACTGCTTTCAAAATATAAAACTTAAAAGTTGAAATTATCTACTTAAAAAATTGAAAGGTTACTGAGAAAAAACTACAGATTTTAACAACGACAGACAAAAAAATTACGTATTTTAATAATCCCGAATTAATAAAAAGGATAATTTTGCTTAAAAACTACTCATTATTTCTTTATCACTGTAAATTATTTAATATTAACCTAATTGAAATAGCAATCTACTATCGCACTAAAAAAACAAAAACACATTAACCTGCCATAATATAAAATAAAAATAATAACACTTAATTGGCAATATGCATTTATTTATTATAAAGTAGTCATTTCAATATTATTAATTTATATATAGAGCCTTTATATATAATTAGATATAAATTAATAAAAGTTGCCGCACTATAATGATATTGTATAAAATCAAAACAAAAAGATTATAAATAAAAATTACGTATACTTTTCCCCTTAATAAAATAATTGATAGTAACCTTGATACCGAATTAAAAAAATTACTCATACATTTTTATTAAATGAAAGGAAAAATCATTTGACAAGGTGAGATTAATTGAATATTCTATATTCTTCTTACAATACTGTATTAATGATTTCTCTTAACTAGAATACAAGGTCAAAACTACTTTAAAAGATACATTAAAAAATGTATAACATAAAAAAAAAGTTGTTATATTAGTGAATATATAAATATATGCTTATATTATTGATCTAGTATATAACTACATATGACATCATATACATCATACACAATTTTGAAATTAAATTTATGTAATTTTTAATTATCTCATTAATCAAACAATAGCCTATAACGTACGCATATATTAACTTTTAATTAAAACTATTATCAAACTGAATTCTTATTATAATAGGAATAAGTAAAAGAAATAATGATTCATTTTTTCTGATATAATCTTTGTATCAAAGAAAATATTTGAAATAATAATACACGAAAAATTTTACTTATTATTTTATCTTTAAATTATGAATTATTATAGTTATGTAAAATTCTGTTAATAAATATTTAAAAAATTTATATTTTTAACATATTCATTAAAGAATTTAAAATTTACCGTACTTTGTACAATGTAAATGCACTTAGTGAAAAAAAAAGGTTTGAATTTTTTTTAAATTCATCATATTATTAACTAAATAAGTGATGGGGCAATGTAATAATATTTTTTTAGACGTCATTCAATACATACAAAGAAGAAAAACGAAAAAAAAACAAATTTATTTAAATTATTTAATAAAATAATTTATTTAAATCAGAATATTTAGTTTTTATACGAAAAATTAGATTATTTAGGAGTGTCAATCATTAGCAAACATATATTAGTAAATGTAATTTAAAATTGTTTCAATTTATTGCTTCGGTTTTCATTTTTCTGGCTACAACTAGTATATTATATATATTTTGCAGTTTGTAGCTGTAAAATATACAGGGGGAAAAGCTAACAGGCTCGAATTTTCCTTGAAAATTTGTGCAGATCTCGACATTTATAACCCTCTCTAACTAAAAAACACAATTTTAGCTTTAAACAATTCACGAGGATGTTTGTAAATACGTACGTAGGTTGATCTGATTCTGCTTGATATCTTTAGATTAGATGGACCGATTTGAATGAAATTTAACATGATTTCTTTATATGGGAACTGAAACCGTATAACTTTGTCATAAACTGATCAAGGAGGGATAGGTCACCATAAGCGTGGCCCGTATCTCAAAATTTTACTCAGAGTAGAATCATTTATTTCCCGTAACTCTTTGCTTGCATAATTCTCTGTTTTTCTGTTTAGCCTCCGGAACCACGGCAAGGTATTACTTCAGAGGATGATATGTATGAATGTAAATGAAGTGTAGTCTTGTATAATCTCAGGTCGACCGTTCCTGAGATGTGTGGTTAATTGAAACCCAACCACCAAAGAACAACGATATCCACGATCTAGTACTCAAATCCGTATTAAAGTAACTGTCATTATTAAGATTTGAACCTTAGAACTCTCGATTTCGAAATCAGGTGATTTACGATGACGAGTTCACCGCTAGACCAACCCGGTTGGTTGGTGCTTACGTATCTAAAGATTCATTATGATTTCACTTAATTTTACTCCTAAATAATAGTCTTTCGTAGAGATGTCTACGTTATGAACGATTTTTAGTAAAACATTATTAAAAATATGGTTTGGAATTTTATAAATATGTTTACCGTCTCAGACACTATTACTGTTATATGTTACAAAATAAAACAGATGTATGTTTATTGTTTTACATCAGTGACTGATGTAATAATGATCATATACTTTCATACTTTTAATAATTTTAATGTTTCTATCAATTTTAAAAAAAAGAAAAAAAGTTCTATGCGGATAAAAAACAGAAAAAGAAAAATATTTAATAAATAATTATACTCTGGTTTTAGAATACTATTTACTAAATGTAATAGAAAATACGATTTTTTTTTCAAGTAATGTCTATTTTTTCATCTATAAAAAAAATAAAAAGTTTTTTTTTCAAATTTATATATATAAAAATCAAACGAAATCACTTAAAATATAAATTTTATTGATATTTTTTGGATTTAATGTAAGGTGCAAAAAGATTAGAAAAAATAATTTTTTTTTCACCACCCGAAATTTTTCAAATCTCTAATCGGTTTTTTAAACATAAATTACGTCACTTTTTAGATATTTTTCCATTTATTAAAATATTGATTTTTTTTTTGTCTTCAGTCATTTGACTGGTTAGATGAAGCTCTCCAAGATTCCCTATCTAATGCTAGTCTAGATAAAATAATATCAACAATATTGATTAAAATATTTTTTCACGTAATTTTTAATTTATTTAAATTAATTTTAGCAGGAGAATGCCTATTTTTAACTAACTTCAAAAAGCGGAAAAGCTTTCAATTTGGCCAGTATGCTTTTTTTTTTTGTTTATGTACAACAACCCTTATTTACAGTCATAAAATTCCAGGATTCATTTTTAATTTTGTAGAGGTATTTCTCTGATGTTCCTGTAATAATATCTTTACGATAAAGCGGAAGATTTTTTTTTAACAAAAAATTATACGATCACGTAGACGATTTGAAGATATAATTTGTTAATTTTTTATAATCTCTTAATACTGAACTGTTTAGAGAAATTATATGAATCCTAATATCATTCTGATTATACAGAGTACTTTAATCAAAATATTTAAAAAATTATTAGAAAAATTAAGGTAAAACATATGAATTTTTGTGTTCCAGACAACTTTAACTGACGTTTATCTGTAGTTACTTTTAATCTCTCTTCATTCTTTTTGTGTTTTTTATTCATATTTTTATTTCACGGCTTTTGCATTTACTGCTAACAAGGAATCGTTTAAAATTGTTTTTGCTGCGAGACTAGCCACATTTCAAATTAAAAAAAATAAATAAATAAAATAAAAATTAAAAGCTGAAAGAACCTCTTCAGTTCTTTAAATTCTGACTTTTTGAAGTTGGCAGAAAATTTTGGGTAAGCTGTTTTTATTTTAATTTTACACTGACTTCAAAAGTCAAATTTAAGCATAAATGAACAGTATTATTTTTTGTTGCTTCTTATGAAATCAGTTTTTCTTTATTAATTATTTAAAAAATATTAATTTTATTTTTTATTGAAATAATATTATGCTCGAACAAAATTTCAGACATTTTTATCGGTATTACTTATTCTATTTTAAAGGAAGAGTAAATAAAAATATTATTTATAAACAGTCCATAAGCAAAATTTCAAATTAATTCTGCCGTTTAAAAATATTATATATATAAATTTCTACTCTGCACTGCTTTTTCAAAATAAAAACGTGCATATATGTAAATTTATTATAGAAGTAACTGTTATCCAATTAAAATTATTTTTTCTTGAGGGAGATACTTGGGAATTATACTTGTATAACCTGTGGAAAATGCCAAGCCTTATCGGCATTCAAACTTCCCGGGAAAAAAAATCCAGAGTAGTTGCGTTTTGGCCATATAATAAAAGCTTTTATTTTTTCAAAACAAAAATACGTAATTATATGATGTACATTATTTTCTATTGGAAAGGAAGCAAATGCAATTTTAAGTGTTCCAGTTTATATAGTTATCAACATAATCGCATTTCATTCAACAGGTCCTGGGTTCAATTGCACAAAAAAATGTCCAGTTCTCTGTGATTAAATGCTATACTGCCTACTAAGAATTAATAAACGAATGTATGTAGATAAATTGGATTATGTAGTTTAATTATAAAGATTAACTATAACTTTAATTATAAAGATTTAATCATGTAGGTAAAAAAAAACAAACACACACATTCATTCATTTTATTGTCAAATGAAGTAAAGAAATAATAAATTATATTTGAACAACGAAAGGACAATAATAATCTAAAACTAAACTTGTAAATAAAAATGAATAGCGGATTATTAAATTTGGTGAAAAAATAATACAGAAATAAAAACGTTGAAAATAATAATCCATTCTTAAACGTAAAAATAAAACTATTATGTACATATTTACACGACTGCTCAAAAAGGAGTGTAATGTATTTAGGACATATGTCTGTATGTTTGTTTCACCGTAGCAGCTCAACGGCTGAACCGATTTAGATGTATGACACCAAGGCGTTGGAATCCACACGTTACCAAGTGTCTTAGGCTATTTAAATAAATATATAACAAAATATTTATATATATGTTTAAATAGATTTAAAAAATTATAAAAAAAATTATTCTATAAGCAAAAACTATATACAACATTGTCACCCGTACGTTCTTTAATTATCCTGTATCAGTAATTATCCAATATTAAAGGGCAATGTTTTTTAATTTTTATTTTATTTATCAATTATTGGCAAAATAAGCACATTGAAATACATTATAAAATAAATGTTCTTATAATAAATTTGCTTGATGAAATAACGGACAAATTATTCAAAGCAAGATTATATTTTAAAATACTAAATTATTTAAATTTTAGATAATATATAATTAACCATTGTTATTATTATTATAAAGAAGGTCAGCCTTCCCAACCATCATAAAATTATATCAAATTTTCAGTTTGACCTATCGGTCGCAGTATATTTTATCATTGAAAGTATTTAGGCTGTATAAAATTTACCATCTATTGAAAATAAGTTGAAAAATTACTGTAGGAGATCCAGTATTTTCGAATATCATCAGTTAATGATTTAGTTTTTATTTTTGAAAAAAAATTCGAAAGAAAAGTATTAAAAACTGTAAGATTTTTTTTATATCTTTATTTTTTCTTGTTTAGATACATACAATTTTCATGTACATTAGATCTTTTTAAAATTTTATCACTAAATTTATTCAGATTCTAAAATTAAAAATAATAAAAAAATATAAATAATTAAACGAAAATAGCTTTGATAAAATACCCAATAAAACTTATTAAAAAAATATCCTTTTTTTTTAAAAAAACGATTTCCGATAAAAGGTATTAGAAAATATAAGGAATTTAAGTGTAATAACAAACTAGTCTTTTAAATTCTGGTAAGAAAATTGATTAATTAGGTTATAGTTTGGAATGCAATAACCTTTTAGCATAGAAGCAGAGAAGTAATTAGTATCAAACAAGATAAAACGAGTATTATGGAGATAAAACTAACATGACTTTTACAAAGGAAGTTTTGATGTCGTAAATAGTAATGGAAACGAATAATAATAACATGTAAATATAAGAACAGCAGTGTTTAACGTTAATCTGACTTAAACGCTTGTCACTTGTTTTAAATGTTTTTCTGTAGATCTCTAAACTTCAAAATTCTAGACGACCATAGAGAAAGGAAAATACAGAAATTAAAACCTGAATTTACAAAACCGATGATGAAAATTGAAATTAATTAAAAAGAAAAAACGTTCTTAACTAAAATTTCGAAATTTTTTCATAATCTACTACTTGTTTCGAAGTATTATATATATATTTCGGTCATCTTCAGGCGTTTACTAAAACCCTACAAAACTTTGCGTTATATAAAAATTTAAACATGTATTAATAATACCTAACGAGGTTATCTTGTGCATAATTATTAAAAGTAATGAAATAATTTTAAAAACGAGACACATAATTCAGCTAGCGTGATAAGCTAACTGGTGTACAATATTACACCGTGATGTAACTCTAAACATTTGAAGATGGAGCGAGACAAATACTAAATTCCAAAACTATTAGCTGAATAAGAAAAGTAGTATTAAAAATAAAGATAATAATTTTTATTACATTAATTAAAGTATTATTCATAAATCTAGTGGCTATATAGGTCGCTTTTTAACAGTGGACGTAGTAAAAAAATTCAGGTTTAATATTTTTTAAACTTTATAAATATAAAGATAAAATATGTATTTTTTCCTTTATCAGACATACTTCTAATATATTTTTTCGTGTTGTGTGTTTCCATTAGAAAGGTTACGATTATTTAACAATACTAAATGTTAAGCATAGTACGTTCTTCTTATTAATATAAAATTGAGATACAATCACAAAAAATATTATAAAATTATATCTGTAAATTTATTAAATTATTAGAATCAAATTTAACTCTTTTTTTTAAAATGATCATTTATTTTTCTATATTAAAAAAAATCTAAGAACAAAGCAAATAAATAAAAATGATTTTAGAATAAAGACTAACCGCAATACGTGGTATTCGTACATGTCAATGACAAACCTAACAATAACCTTATGAAATCAGTTCACCTGTGTATGTAAAACAGACAACGCCGTATTTAAGTCAAAAAAAAAAAAAATTACATGAATGTAGTTGTTATACTGTCTGTATCTTAAATGAAAAAATAATTATTTTCGTTATTATTAAAAGGAAAGTTTTAATTTATTAAAAGATACTGGAAGCCTTAATTAGATAGAACTGTTTGTACAAGGAAACGATATTACACGGTAAGTGATATGATGAGCCATGTATTCGTAGTTTTTACTATAACATGAACTACCTCCGAAAGTTATGATATAGATTAGTGACAAAATAATATCGTTAATTTAAGATATACTGATATTGACAGTAATATCAACATTCGACTTATGCTATTCCGAATTACACTTTTTTTTGACTGATGATTTAATTCACCACAGAAGATTACAAAGACACTTATGTGCGTAAATATGAAGATGAAAATTTGCAGAGTATGAAAAATGCCTGGCCAGGATTCAAACCGAGACCTCCGTATGAAAGGCCCGAGAGACGCAGAGACGCAACCACTTCTCCAAAAAGATTGACAATTTGATTTTATATATATTAAATTCCATTATTTAAAAATGACAGAACGTACTTTCCTTGTTTTCACTGTAGATATTAAAAAAAATAAATATTAAAGTAGTAAATGAGATTCGATGAAAGATATTTTGGTGACAACATCCTTAGAAAACTCTAGAAGTGACAATTTTTACTTTTCCTTTACGTATTTTTTTTTTTTTTTAATTTCATTTTATTAATACATTCTTTTTCATGAAGATGATATGAATGAAATTATACATAACAACAAAAAAAAGTCCAAACCCTCATTAAAAATTGAATCTTAGACCGGTCAATTTAGAAGCTAACATGTTAATCCCACTAAACTATATAATAAACAAGAATAAAATTTCCAATCATTTTTTTTCTTTAATCTTTTTATAAAGAAATAAAAATTGATTATCTATTCTTAAAAATGAATAAAAGTGAAATATAAATGAAAGAGTTTAATTATCTACCAAACCAGATAACATAACCATTTTCGAGTAAACAAGCGTAATAATTTATGCCTACGAGAAAGGTCCTGTTATTTATTCTTACGTAATCATTTTTAATAGATTAACGGGATGTAATAAGAGATCTTCCCATCAATTTAAATTTTATTATAAGATTTTCGTGGGTAATATTAATTATTAATTACCCAATATTAACTATTAATTCTGTTAATTATTTTGTTAAATAAACGATACTAATTAAAAAAATAATCTTTTTCCTCCTTTAATTCAACATATTCCGTCAATGTATCATATGTTCTAGACCTAAATAGGTTCTAGCTAATATTTGCTGTATTTAAAATTATATATAAAATTCAAAAATAATAATTATATGTTTATAACACTGATTACTCTGTAGTAGGTGAAAAAAAATGCAAAATATGACTGTTATTCGAAACCATAACCTTCCGGATCAAAGGCAGTGGCACTCACTCTGAATAGAAGGTCAGTAGACCTCATGGACAGATCCTTTGTAAATAAATACAGACAAAGTAATTTATTTTTATTCAAATAATACATAATTCATGTAATATATTATGCGGTTAGAAAAGTGACTACATAAATTTTAATTGAATTTTATATATAATTGTGTAGTGAACTATATATAATAAATACCCAACTGAATACACCATTTATTTAATATCAATTTACAATACAGATTTATCTACAGTAAAAGATGTTTGAATATTATCATACCTTAAGGTAAACGTACGTAAAATATGTAATCACCATTTGCATTAATATAAAGTATTCATTGCATGGAATCGTGTTTATCTTCAAAATCAACTCACAAACTCTGAAACATTAAAAAAATCATAAAATATAAAATTAAATAAAAAAAAAGCCATTTATTAATTAAGTATAATCTAAAGAAGTTTAAAAAAATTATTTTCTAGAAATCTCTCTCTCTTTCTCTGTTTATGCCGCGCGTGTATAATACACAAGTAAATTAGATCAGTTACAGAAGTAAGATAATAAAATTTTCATCGATTTATATATTTATTTTTCATTATTAAGTAATTTCGCTTTATTTGAACAATGTTTAGACAGTTATATGGAATAAATTAAACTGAATTCAAAATCAGAATATATTTTTATATGTTTTCTAAACAAAATTCTGTAGTCGCGAATAGTAAACTTTTATGGAACTAGCAGATGTATATAAAAGATAAAATAAAATTAAATAAGCGTTGTACAATAAAGCCTGTAGAGTAAGACTAAACAAAGTAAAATAGGCCAACCTGAACTAAGATCCAGAAGGATATTAGATTAAAGTAGTAAAGAAGTACAAGTATAAAACTGGAGAAGGTATTAAAAATATCAAAAGTTTCGTGCTTCTGATTCATGTCATAAAATATATTTATTAGTTAGCTCTTACTTTTTATATAAATTTCTCAAAACTAATACATTAGTATGTTATACTTTTGCAAGTATTAAATATTTCATGTAATATTTTAAAGCGTGCAAATGAAGTAAAATTTTCTTTTCCCTCGTGAAATACACTATAAAAAAAACTAACAAGTATATTTTATAAACAATTTCTGCACTTTGAAATTCAGAGTTTCTTAAAAAAATAAAAATAGAAGAAAGTATTAAGTATTATTATAGACGCACAAAATATTAAATGATTTTAGCTACTTTAATTTTAAAATAATAATAATAAAATATTTGAAACAGATCATAAGATTAATTAAACAGAAAATAAATAAATATGTACCATAATGTGAAAATTTAATGTACGATTATAACTGATTATTATTACTGACTTGACAATAGTAACTGTTGTGTTAACTGAAACTGGTCAGCAAAGTAACATTAGGAAAGATCAAGTTCAGTTGCATACTACGTATAGTAGGCCTATTATAATTTCGCGCCACAATAGGTTTCTATTGTTACAATTGGCTGGTTTCAGCCAATGGTAATCTCGTCGTGCAACTCGAACTGCCAATTTACTTCCCGCCAAGAATAATATTACAAACCTGTTGGATATTAATAAACATACAACTGCAGAAATAAACGAAATAATTGTATTACTACGTGAAACTATTTAATCCACATATGAAATGGATTAGTAAAAATATTCCATTTAAATTAAATTAATTATTATAAAATTTATGTACTGAAAAAGTTACACCTTTTTTTTTTAAAGACATTTATTTTTAATATTATAACAGGAAAATTTTAATAATTAATTATTGGTTTAATAGAAATAATGTTTTTATTTACAAAAAAATAATAAAATAACAGTTTTCGTTAATTACATTTTTTAAACAAAATAGCTCCAAAATAACAATAAACAACGTCTAGGGATCATTTTATACGAAATCATGGCATTATAATTTTTGAAATAATGTAAAAAAAGACACAAACACACACACACATAATTTGTCTGTAAGTATATATATTTTTTTGAAAATTCAAATACTGAATTCAAAATTCAGAATATCACCATAATGTCACCATCTGATGATGCGAATAGTCCGCGAAAGTACTTTTGGAGGTTTAATAAATCAACAATTAAACTGTGTTTTGCTGTTTATTTAATTTATAGTATTATATATATATATATATATAATAAAATACTATATATTTTATTATATAGTAATAAAATATAAAGTATTTTAGTTCCCTTAGAATTTATAGAATTATTTCCCTTTCCTCCTAAAACGCTTTGTATAATTCATAATTCAAGTTCAGTGAATTTGGTTCTAAACAACAACATAGAATAAAAATTGTTAAGGAAGACAAGACACTAGAATATATAGCCTAACTATTAGATACTGGTACGTTATAAAAAGGAGTAAATAGAAATGAATTAAATGACTGAAGACAGATATTAAATATGTGTATGCAAAATTGAAATAAATACGTTTTATTAAAAAAAATTAAATAATCAAAAGCAGGGTGATGACATAAGTTTAAATTATCTAATAATGATCATTAAAAATTTTTATGCTTTTTTCAAGCACTTATTGTATTTACTATTAACTTCTTCAGTGACCATATCAAATAAATGACTTTGTTTTATATTAAAAATATAGTAGTAAACAATGTTGCTCTTACAACAATCAAATATAACTTAAAAAACTGATTACTAGTTATTATTCATTTCTACAATTACAACAGGCGTTTGAAAATCTATTTATTTATTTAATTATTATGATTAATAATTTACTGAACTGGATATTAAATTATTATACAATTTCTCTTAAATAATTACAATGATCCAGATTTGATCGTTAATCAGTTATATTACCATTAATATACGTTTAAACTCCCAAATCTGTAAGATATGAATTTATTTTTATTATTCTCAACGAACAAATAGTTCGATATTGAAATCAATATTTTCTGTATGTGTGTAATTACTTTTTGTTTGGGATTTTGATTTTGATTTCGGATTAAGCATCGTTAGAGGATAACAAAAATACATGAATTGCCGCGGTCGGCTGTCGGGTTCTCTTCAAAATAGCTGCCAAAATAATTTTTTTTTTTAATAATCATTTCGAAATAACGGTGTAAGTTATCAAGTTGGTTCAGACGCACTAATGTAATATTTGCTAAAATGCATAAAATATATAAATACCAGTTTTGCAAATCAAATGTAAGATCCCAAAAATGTCGCGAAAATTAACTTTTTAATAGTTGAAAAAATATCCATAAAACCGCCAAAACACGAGATAAATAAATTATATTAACTTAGCGTATGTAAGACTCCAATAGAGATTTTGTTAGAAGATAATAACCGATAGAGATAATAACTGTTAGAAACAAATTAATAATCCAGTGAACAGTAATAATAATAAGAATGTTCGTTCCGGAGTGTCTTAGTAAGTTTTAATTTATTTATTTATTTATTTTTAGTTCCTTTTACGAGTACAAGGATGTATTGTAATCGCGATAAATCTCGGTTTTCAGGTTTCGACGAAAACATCCATTTTGACCATCCCTAAATCCATTTTGACTAGTTTCGGCATGACGTTTGTACATAAGTATGTATCTCGCATAATTCAAAGACGATTAGCCGTAATATTGAACATTTTGGATTTAGGACTGTTGCGAAATTTAGTTGTGCACCTCACCTTTTAATTGGAATCCAAAAAAAATGAATTTTGCACTTTTTCTTAATTGCAGCTTTTTCTTAATAAGCCCTCATTGAGAGCTTCTCCACGATATATCACAAGTGGTACTTATTTTCATTGGTTCCATAGTTACAGCCAAATAAAGTTTTAATTAATGAAATATTTGGATCTTACAACGGGAAGGCACATCGGTTCAAATTCGACTTTAATTCCTTTTTTTTTAATTTAAATAAATTGATTTTTTTTTAAATTATTAACCTCCGATTGAAAAAAATCAGAAGTTATTAGTGTAATAAAATTTTATGTACTTTTCATTTTAGTTCAACAATTTTTAAAGAGGTAAATAATTATTAATATATCAATATATTTAAATTAAAAAAAAAAAACAAATTTAAAAAAATATATATATGTGAAGTCGGATTCGAACCGACGTGGGCATGGTTATGGATACAACACGTTATCACTAACACAGCATAACTACTTCAGCGACGTGAAAAAAAATTAATATATAAACTAATATAAAAAATGCTTATATGAATACCACAAAAAATGTGATGCAGTGGTGTCCACCTCAATGCAATTGTGTAACTGTTCACTTTTTTAAAGAATTGCAGGATCGTATCTCACTTTCAAATGAAATAAGTTTAAATGAAGTGCAGAAAAAAATGTGTATATGTAATTTAATAGACGTACAAGGAAGTCACATTGTGTCCACATCAGATTTTTTTTTAAAATTTCTAAAGGTAAAGTTTTTAAAGTTATTTATCTTGTAAAAGATACTTTTACCTATATTTACAATAAAATTCATTAAAATACCTCAATTCGTTCTTAAAATATAAATATTGGTTAAAAACACACAAAATGACGCGAGGTAGAGGATTTGCTTTACCGTTATTATTTATTTTGATTTCCTAAATCGATCCTTCAAGTTTGGTCTACACATCTGGGGAGACTTGTATGTGTGTGGGCCCATATTTTATTATAAATATTGGTGTGACAGTTAACTGAATAAAAAAAAAAAATACTAATATCTTTACCAGAACTAGAATATTTAAATTATCTTCAGCTTTTTTTTCTCAAAATATACATATGTATATTTAGAAGTAAGATGGTGACCTTGACCTTTTACCGTTGAGTATAAACACCGGTTGTATAACATAACGTGTCACTACAAATTAACTTAATACCACCATCATTTATAATTATTCGGTAGCGAATAAATGAAGCTGTATTACTTATCTTTTATTTACTACGATTTCAATCACTTAAATAAAAATTACATATACTTTTGTCAGCACCTTTTATTTGTAATAAAAAACAAAGGAAAACTCTCTCTCTCTCTCTCTCTGTGTGTGTGTGTATATATATAAAGATAAAATGTTAATTCGCTTCTAGAATTTAATTTTATTCTGATGAATTTAGGCAGAAATATGTATAAATTTTATAAAGCAAATTAATAAATTGTGACATAAATAGTTTACGTCGTAAGTCGCTTGAATGATTAACTGAAATTTCTTTTATTTCTCTTACAGACGTTAATCTTTAAATATAAACATCTCATTCCGTTGAACGTTTTTACAACAATCAGTTTTGTTTATTCTAATATTTATCTTTTCTTAGAATATTTAAAAGATATTTTCGTTTATTTATAATCAAATTTTTATCTAAACGTTTTTTAAAGTATATCACTTAGGTGGTCTTATTTTCTACAGCTATACAAAAATTATCTGGAAAACTCAATTATTATCAAAGCTGTATACATTTGTAAAGATAACCCATTTTATTTTGGAAAATAATTTATATATATATATATATATGCTTATAAAAAAATACAATAAATTATTAATTACAT
This sequence comes from Lycorma delicatula, assembly GCF_047948215.1. Taxonomy (NCBI): domain Eukaryota; kingdom Metazoa; phylum Arthropoda; class Insecta; order Hemiptera; family Fulgoridae; genus Lycorma; species Lycorma delicatula. Next base: position 91,756,801 of record NC_134460.1, read on the forward strand.
TTGAATTATACGAATATTTACCATTCGCTATGGTTTCTAGAAAATTTCTTTATCATCAGTTATATTACTATTAATTACTAAAAATATATTTATCTGTTTGAACCTTTTTTTATAATATTAAATACATACAACCATATTCTACGTAATCGATGCTATAGGTCGTTTTAAATGAATTAGAGGAAGAAAAAAGTTATATCAATTATAACTGATAAAACAATGTAGCTGATGATTAGCAAATTTTCAAAGATGCACTGATGATAGTAAATGCTCTTTTAATTAAATTATATACAGAGTAATTCACGAAGAATGCGACAAACTTTCAGGACTTGTTCTACTGGAGAAAATAAAAAAGAAAGTTCTTATACGAGTAAAGCAGGTTAGGTAACGAAAATGTAAAATACCAGATAGTGGATACCGTGTTCTTTGGTGGTTGGGTTTCAATTAACCACACATTTCAGGAATGATCGACTTGAAACTATACAAGACTACACTTCATGTAAATTCATCCCATTCATCCTCTGAAGTAATACTTTGCGGTGGTTGCGGAGACTAAACAGAAAAAGAGGTAACGAAAATGTGGCAGATTGTGATGTTTTATTTATTAATAAACTTGGAAATTCTTACGATTGTATTTAGTTTCTGTAGACTTTATTCACACCATTTTATTCAACATCAAATTGCTTACAAGTTTTACAACTTGTTTATTGAACTTTTAACAAAGTTATTTTAGGCCAAATATAAAATAATGTATTTTTCGACGCAATCATTCGTTTTTCCCCCATTTCTCAAAAAATACGAAAAATGCAGTTTTGGTGGGACCCATTCTGTTCAATGTTTCAGGTCAGATTTCAAATAAAACTATCAAATTTACTCCTTAATTTGAGTTCTAAGAATTTCTGGCTTAATTTTACCGAAGATGCAGAAATCAGGCCGAAATCTTTCGCCAGCCGACACTCGCTCAAGAAGCGTTTCCAAGCCAATGTTTATATGAACGTTTTTCTTTATTTTCACCAGTAATCTTTTAACTTTCCATCAGTGAAGAAGAGGCGAGAGTTGATTATAACCGAGTGAGTTTCCGGTTACAGATATTAACAGTTTTAACCTTGTTTTATAACTAAAGAGCGTTCGAACATATCTTTGCAGTTACAGCTATATATATAATATATATTTATTTATTACAATATGGGTTATTCTACATTAGAGCATAAAATAAGGCAACATTTTTGAAAATAAAAATATAATTGAATACTACTTTTAAAAACTAATTTAGTGTCAGATATCTTAAAGGAAATTAAACAAAAGGAGAAAAGGTGTTTCTATTTACGTCACATTAAAGCGTATGTTACCATAAAAAAATGTTTTTAAAAATTCAATTTTGAGCAGTTTTACTTTTCTCCCGTCTTTTCTTCAGAAAAGTTGTGACAGCACATCATGGCAACATCGGGCCGAAAGAAAAGGGTGAAAAAGAAAATAAATTTTCATTTAATTCGACACTAGGAAATACATATTCGTACAAATATTACAATCATATATTATAAAACGGGAATAATTTTATGATTCCGTCACGATACATTAAAATCAACAATGCTTGTTGCTTGTTTAATACAAAGATTAATATTATTAAATAGTTTGGTATACTTCATTGTGATAACACGAGATAAATATTAAAAATTAAATAACACGACTGCCAATAAAACATTGCTCTTTAATACAGAATAATTACTAATATAAGATAATTAAAGAGCGTGCAGATGATAATTTTGCATATAGTATTTCTATATAATTTTTTTAAATTTTTTAAACTTATTTAATATATATATATACTAGCTTTACCCGCCACGCTTCGCTGTGGCACATTGTGGTTGCATGGATGACAAATGAGAAACAAAACAAAGCATACGCTTCATAGAAGTTTAATTTTGCAATACTTGTGGATATACAATATTTTTTTGTTTTTCCACTGTCTGCGTAGATATATAGGCTATCTGGTTTGCCGAATCGGGAACACGCAACATACAGTTGCCCATGTGAGAAGCAATCCGCATCTAAATCTAAACCACACAATTCTAAAGATTGACCTTGAGCTTTATTGTGATTGCAAGTGCCAATCGAATTGGGAATTGCAATCTTTTAAATTAAAATGGTGTATCGGTCGGGATTATGGGTATTCGAGGAATGAGGACATCTTCACCTTTGAAAAGCCCCATTAAAATCGTTGTTTCCACTACATTATTCATCAATTTCTTATGGCGCGGTCACTGGTACACAGCTGACCGTTAAAAAAACTGTTTTCTCGCGGTCGCGGGTATGTGACTGATGCGAAAAATAGATAAAAACAATCTTTGATGCGGGTTATATATCGTGCTAAAATTTGAGCTCAATCGGTGCAGAACATTTTGAGTTTTTGAAGCGTACACAAACGAACTTAACATTTTTATATATAACGATTTGTGGGCTGCGAAAAAATGCCCTTAAGTTGTGCGAAAAAACACATCATTTTAAATGCTTACAAAAGCAGAGTAATAATTACAAATTACAGAATAATCAAACGGCGTTGATTTCAGATGTTAATAAACTGCTAACGTAAGTAGAAGTTGTGCTGCTTCAGTGTACAACGTGATTTTCGAGTATGAATCTACTAATGAATTACGGTCTCCAAAGAAAACAAAACCCCGCAGGTCAATTGAGAAAAAGGTGAGATTTTGATAAAAACCCGATTCGTACAAAAATTACACGAATTTGAATTATTTAGAAATAGTTTAGCGGTGTATTATGTCCTTTGGAAGAGAATTCGGTTATTGTCTTCGACAACGCTTCTTATCATTAAACGAAAAGAATTCCAGCCGTGTTATAGAAAAACAATGATATCAAAATGTGGCTTAGTTTAAAAGGAATAATTTTTGTAGAGGTGTAAGTTAATGTTCAATCATTGCAAAGGGTTTCGCGTATTAAAAGTAATTATAGTCCGTATAAAATTGGTTTGACACACAACGACATATTGGTAAATCGTGTTTTTATTCGGCTCCTAACGAATATGTTTGCCGGCCTCCGTGTCGCGAGTGGTAACGTCTCGGACTTTAATCCGGTGGTTCCGAGTTGGAATCTCGGTCAGGCATGGCATTTTCATACGCTATAAATCATTCATATCATCATCTGAAGCAATGAATAACGGTGGTTTCGGAGGTTAGAAAAAACCAAAAAAAAACCAATACTTAGTTGTGTGGTTTCAGTATTACTATTTGTGAATTTTGTTCTTTGCTTTTACGTAGCAAAGAACGCTAAATGACCAAAAAACAATTGTTTGGTTATATATATGTAAAAAAAATAACCTAACAAAGGATCTTTTTGGTCATTATGTAGGGATATTATTTTCTGTGTATTTGGTTATTTCGACGTTTTTTGTTTGCATAGTCTTAAGTCTATCTGGACTATAAGAAAGTTGGGTGTTTTAATTTATTTACTGTAAGTCATCCTTCTTGGTGGAATATCTTTTTGTTTTGGTGTTAAAATCTTTTAATACATACATGTGTTAATATCTTTTTGTTTTTTTTAAATAAAATACAGATGTTTTAGCTGTTAAATATAATTCAAAGAAATTTGTTACTTAATCAGTTGTGATTTTGTTTACATTGGCAACGGCCATACGGGCTCTTTGTGATTGGTCGTTGTGTTTGACAGCGGCCATCTTGCATTGATCTGATTGGTTTTCCTTTGTTTACACATTTCCATCTGATTTATTAGCCTCTTATTTATTAAAAAAACTGTACAAATTAAAAATAGATAGATAGATTTATTAAAAATAGATGAAAAAAATCTTTGATGCGGGTTATATATCGTGCTAAATTTTTTTTTATCGTGTTTTTTTTTTAAAAATAAAATACAGATGCTTTAGCTGTTAAATATAATTCAAAGAAATTTGGTCGTTGTGTTTGACAGCGGCCATCTTGCATTGATCTGATTGGTTTTCCTTTGTTTACATTTCCAAATTAAAAATAGATAGATAGATTTATTAAAAATAGATGAAAACAATCTTTGATGCGGGTTATATATCGTGCTAAAATTTGAGCTCAATCGGTGCAGAACATTTTGAGTTTTTGAAGCCGTACACAAACGAACTTAACATTTTTATGTATATATAACCTATGACAATCGTAACGTAAGGATTCCAACGCGTCGTCATATATCTAAATCAGCCGTTGAGCTGCTGCGGTGGAACAAACATACATACATACATCCTAAATACATTACATTTATGTAAAAAATAAATAATACATTAATAATTACATTTTGGGCAGTCGTGTAAAAAAAACCTTGCAACGTGGTCGCAAAATTTTTCCAGCTGTATAACTTCACCTCCTTTCAACGTTTTCAAAATTTATAGCAATTTATAGTTAACAATAATGAAAGCTAATTATTTTGGAAAAGAAAAAGGAAAAAAACGCCTTATATTTTCCAAAAATTAGCAAACGCTGATCATCGTGTAAAAAATCATTCTATCCTGGGACTCAAGAACAAATTGTATATATTTATATTTTAATATGTCAAAACATTTCTTTTTGTTTATTTTGATTGAGAAATGTGGAAGGCTCTTCTTAAACTCATCAATACTATTTCGAGATGGTTGAATTTTGTGAAAAATTTAACCGAGAAGTTTTTGAAGACTTAGTTGAAAAAGTGCAATTTGGTGAAAAATTTTACGGATGCTTTTGTTAAAAAATATTTATTTATAGTAGTCTAAAATAATTGAAAAACTAATTTCATCTATTCTCCTCAGTTTAAAACTAAGTTTTAAAGTAGAAATACAGATAAAGAGCGTATCAAATCCGAAGGGGGCACAAACCCATACTTGGTTTTGGGGATGAAGGCGATAATTAAAAAAAAAATTTTTTAGGATCGAGTCGCGTACTTTTTTGATCTAGTTCTTGTTAAATTTTCAAAAAATATTAAAGGACCAATTCTCCTTATAAATATTTGCTACAAAAAATTTCATGATTATATATTCACCTATTACATACTTAAAAAAGAAATGCTTACACACATACTCGCAGACGCACACGCGTTCACCGATAAATCCAGAAGTAATTTGTAGTTTTGGACTCAGGAGATCTAAAATACTAAGAAACACCCAGGTGTCAAAAATTTGATCCTCTACAATGCTTTTCCTTATGCAAAAAGTAAAAATCTAGCAAACTGCAGAAAATAATTTACATTTGATATAATGATGAATCAATCGCTATACTAGGAATTGGAAAACAATTTTTTTTATGATATCGCAACGTAAGCTTGAAGATTGTTCGCGGGATATGGAAATGGAATTTTGTATCGCATGAAGAATGTCTTGCCTGTCCGGGATTCGAACCCCCGGATGAAAAACCGAGACATTACCACTACGCCATGGAGATGGGCGATATTTAGTAGTGGGTAAAACATTCGCAGGTTTTCTTATAAAAATATGGATTAATTTAACATAATACATTGAAAAATTTTACGATATATTGATTTTACAAAATGATTTTTTTAATTATAATAATAATCTTATAGTGTAAAACTTAAAGGAATTTTTTTAACAATCAGAAAACTTATACAAAATAATGAAGAGAAGATATCACAGGAAACATTAACCTATTTTTAGAAAGCAATATGTTAGTTTGTTTTTTTTTTTTGTAATAGCTTACACAGAACAGAAGTAGAAATTAATTATACAAACATAAATTTATAAACAGAAACGGAATAAACACAAACCAAATACTTCACCAAACTGAATCATTACCGCAAAAATACTATTACAAAAAAAAAAATTGTAAACGAAGAAAGAATTATACACCAGCTTTAACACATCACAAACAAGAACTAAAGATATATTTTTACACTTAATTTTTTTTTTGTTTTTTATAAATAAAAATAATGATATATATTTGCAACCGGTTAGTGATAGAAAGTAAGTTAAGAACTAGAATGTACAGTACAATTAATGCGTTCATTGGTCCGTTGGGTGTTCACTGTATATAGCACGCATTATTGTAATTGTAGTAAGTAAACAGAGGGTGTGTCTGTCCAGTCAGCAACAAACGGATGCAACGACCAACATTTTTTACAATCAATGGATTGAAATCCATGACATACGATCTTGTATCATCACAATTTGTTGTCTTTATATTATTAATATAAACGAGACACTAGAAACATAAATTGGTTTGTTAAAACAGGTTACTAATACATATTTATACGTTCAAATCAGATTAATCAGGTTTTTTTTAGATATTAAGTGGAACAGCATACTAAATATATTTTTCACAAATTTTATATACATTATAGAAAATAAATTAAGCCGAAAACGAAAATAATTCTTGCCGATTTATTTTTGAAACATTCTTTAATCATCTGGATAAAAAAACCACCAATAAAATTACAAAAAATCCCTTTAAAGGACTAGGTCCTTTTATGGACTGTTTCCTTTCTTTTTCCTGTTTTAGCCTCCGGGAATTATCGTTCAGGTATTACTTCACAGGATGATATTTATAATTGTAAATGAAGTATAGTCTTGTACAGTCTCAGTTTGACCATTCCTGAGACATGTGGTTAATTGAATCCCAACCACCAAAGAACACCGGTATCCACGATCTACTATTTAAATCCGTATAAAAGTAACTAACTTCCTTTACAAAGGACTTGGACGCTGGAATTCTCGACTTCCAGATCAGCTGATTTAGGAAGACGCGTTCACCACTAGACCAGTCCGGTGGGTTCCTTATATGGAATAGTTATTTTATTTTGTTGTTGCACCTGTATGAACTAGGAATCTAAATGTTTTAAAATTGTTTTCTTGGAAATATTGTATCACCGAATCATAATAGATTTCTTTTTTGGATTGTTTCCAGTAAAGAACAATTTTTTTGAAATTATGAAATGATACATACTATGAAATGCCTTCGGCAGTCACATCGTCACCGTCGCGATTTCTATGTAACTATGTAAAAAAAGTAAAAAGTATTTTACAAGCAGAATGTTATTAATTCTTATTTTATTACTTATTCAGTCTTAATTTATTTGTTAATCATTTATAGTTAATTATTTTTATATCTTCATCAACAAATATACTTTCAATGTTACATATTATTCCCTTTAAACTAATTTAAGGGTATCCTAATTTACATATACTTCACCACTATTATTACAAAAGTAATTTTATTTTAAACTATTTTAAATTAATATATTGGAATAAGGATAAAATGAAGATATTTTTAATAATTGATTACGAAAATTAGCCAAAATGATTTTGAAATCTCAACGAGAATGTTGTAGTAGGTAGTGATCCAATGAAGGATGAATAACTTTTGTTTCATTTTATGAACTTCATTTTTTATCATCAAATTAAAAAAAAATTATGCAATTTTTTTTCAATTCTGCAATCAAACTTAAATCGTGATACAATAGGTTAAGCGAATAAAGAAAGTTGTTATTTTTGGCAAGTTAAGCACGATCATAATTTTACAGAATTTTAAAATAGTATATCTTTAATAAACAGTAAGTAGAATTTTGACAAAACTTAGGTAGACTATAACGAACATTACAAAACTTTTTCAAATATCTTTAGAAACAGGAAATAATTCACATTTTCGGTTACCATTTTATAAATTTGGTGAAAGGAATAAGAACAGAATGTTAGGGAAAACTTAACAAACATTAAAAATTTTCATATTTTTCTCCTTTAAGTAGATTTTTTGACAGGAAGAGCATCTGTCTAAAAATCTGCAAAATTCAAGAAAAAATTAATATTTTGAGCGACATGGAACACGAGTACTCAGCAAAGCTCCGACAGGCTCTATGTTTACGGTTTAACTTACAAGTGTTCTCGAAAATATGAAATTTCAAAACATCTATTAAATTAATCTACTTTTTAAAAAAGCCCAGGAAAGTAATTTTACTTGGTACTTTAAAAAAAAAATGATAGATTGTGACCTACTTTGATTCATCATTTCTTTTTTAAGTGTAAAGAAATACTTACAAAATATCACGCACGCATATGCGCGCGCAATTATTAACTAAAACAGAATAACGGAAACGGTATGTAAACTGTGGTTTTATACAAATCATCAAAATACGTTTCCTTCCAACACAAACAACTGGTATAGTCATAAAAATATTTGCGTTTCAGTTTAATTTTATCTTCTTTTCGCCGTTAAATTAGTCACATAAGCGTCAAACTTTAATAGTTTATTATTATATCGCCGTGAATTTGTTACTTCCGTCCGAATGTTTCAAGGACAAATTTTATGGAAAATTACAACCACCATTTTACAATAATTTCAATATTGTACAATATAAATACTTTTTTCGTATGAATAAACTTGGAAATTATTGTGTATTTTTTAAAAACTTATTTAATGTATGTATTTATAAAGAAATGCTTGTATTAAAAAACACATGCATGTGTGCATATGTTGTAATATTAATCGTGTGCGTGCGTGAGTGATCGTGTCTTTTTGCGATGTACCCGTACACATATAGTTCAGTGCACCCTTTCCATTGTATAAACACGTGTTATTTCATACCGGTTATTTCAAAACATAAGATTTCTTGATCCTCATATGTATATTATATATAATAAGAAGATATGGGGTCCAAAACGATTTCACAAACGGTAAGAGCTATAAAGAACTCCACCGAACACCGAAAAAACTAAGAAACATTTCGAGTTAGTTGTAATCAAAGAACGAAATATTAAAAATAAAATCGGTAATAGATTAATAGTAAAGAAAAACTGGAAGTTATTTTATATAATAGAATATTTTTAAGAAACTGTATAAATTATAAAACATTAATGGTGTTATGAAATAAATAATATACTAAAAAATTAATTAAACTGATTAATTCCACAATTTCTGAGAGTAATAAAAAGTAATGCTGATTTAGATGTTATTGATAACATTCCGTAATTAATTTTAAAAACTAAATAAAAGTTACTAACCATTACTTGTTACCAAGTTCGAAATTGTAAAAAAAAGGAAATTATATTAATTTTTACTTTTGGAATTTTTTAAGGTAGTTTTTATTATTATTACTTTAAGATAGTGTATTTATTACTTTTATTATTATTATTTTAAATATACGTAGGCTTTCAAAAAAATTATGCTAGTCGGAAAATAAAAACTATTTGTATGACATCTTAAAAATGGGAAACATGGACTTGATAAAGAAAAGTAAAAGAATGCAGAGAAACATAGCTAAACTAGTAATGAGATTGATGGGTATCTATCTGGAAAGTGGGAATATGTATTGTTTATTTAACCTTAATTTTACTGACTAATTTTATTAAAGTTTCACTTTGAAATTAAACGACTAAATTCTAAATATTGGAATATGTAGATAAAATATATATATTAGCCAGCTCGTCTAGTCAGAACCTGGGCCCGCGGGGCTCGGGTCAGCCCAACCGGATTCCAGAACCAACTCAGGGGCCCTTCGGGGCCTCCTGGCCGCAGGGCTCGCCATTCTCAAACAACCAGGGGACGGCGCCCTGGTCATCCACACTATACGTTCATATACATTTCTGAATAAGCTTTTAGGTGGAGAGTGTACCTGATGCATGCAAACGTTATCCTTCAACCTACTTACAAATACTCCGTTTGAGAATCTTGGAAATCGGAAGATTGTTTGCAGAGAAATAACAAGAAAACCCCATTGCACATCCCAAAACAGCGTCTCTGGGACGCTGTTTTGTACCAGTTGATGATGATGACCGGTTTAACCTCCCACGAGGTGCTCGCATACCTCATCACTCTAGCCTCACACGCAGTCCCCACGGGAAGTCCATTATTGTTAAACAGAAATTATTTTATTTTATTTTATTCTTTTTCATTTAACGTAAGTTTAATTCTATTATTTTTGTAATATTATTCATTTGATTGATTCGGATCATTCAGTTCAAACCCACCTTACACAGTGATAGAGGCTCACAGTTCTTAGTTCATTAAAGTGCGTGCTTCAACCGGCAAAATCTCCACTACGACATATAATTTTTTTTTAGATGAAATATATCTAAAAACCTTCTCAGTTATGCTAAGAAACATGGTAAAAATTTTGTTACGATTGATCGACTAGTTTTTGTTTATCCTGAAAAAACCAAAACCCTCTTTCCCTTTTTATAATAGTATATATATATATATATAAAATTCATACTTTGCTTAAAAATATACCTTTATTAATTTTTTGGGTTAACCAATCAACTGTACAAACTTATAAATTAAATACACACCGATTCACTTAGAATTTTCTAAGCTTCTTCAGGTGACAATACACATTTATACATACATCATACAAAATTCTCTTAAATACTAAGAAATTAACTGCTCTACTCACCCTAGATATCAATTTTTATCCCCACACTTGTAATAGATTCCCCTACTCATACCCGACTCATCTTATCTTTAGATAATTATCTCTTTATATAACCTACCCGATTGCTATTTCCTGTGTATTGAAACCTTTACAATGCACATATTTTTCTCCAAGATTACAAACATAATTTTCCTTAAAACTAAATTTACAATATAAATATGATTTTTTAAATTAAATTAACTCATATGATACTTAATCCGGCTATGTCCGTTCTATTATTGACAGTATTTGTATTTTTCTTGATGTATGTTATCTCTAGAGTGGTCCTTTTATATGTATTTTGTTCTTTGTCAAATATTTTGGATGCTGTTGAAATCGAAAGAGTGTTCATGTTCTATTGTATGTTTCGTGAGCGCTGTCACTTCTTTTTTTCTATATTTAAGTATTTTTCTATAATTTCTTAGTATGCAAGAGAATTCTGTATGATGTGTGTATGAATGTGTATTATCACCTGAGGAAGCTTGAGAATTCTAAGTGAAGTGTATTTAATTTATAAGTTTGTATAGTTGATTGGTTAACCCAAGAAAATAATAAAGATAATATTTTTAAGTAAAATATGTCTTTTTATTGTATTCAATTCTATTCGATCAAGAGGAAAATAAACTTAAATAAATTACATTTAAGTTAATATATATATATATATATACACACACAGACATATATATATATATATATATATATATATATATATATATATATATATATATGTCTGTGTGTGTGTGTGTGTACAGAAAGTAGAATAACATTAAAAAGAATTTAAACATTTTCAAATCGTTTAAATGACAATATAATTTTTCATTTAAATATTATTCCACTGACATTATTTCGAAAACATTATATAGGGACTAGCAAATGAATTTTCTCTACAAAAAAGTCATTTAAATCAGTGCACAGTCGACATGCTTGTAAAGGCTTAATTTCTATACATACGCATATACAATATATGCACATATGAGAAATAAATGACAAAAAAATTAGAATTCTAACATTTTTTAATTGACGGTCCAAAAAATGGAATATTTCCATTACATGAAATTGTTTACAATTTTTTTATTTTGTGTCTCAAGATTAAAGTAGAGTAAGTAGGAATATATATATATATATATTTTTTAAATTCATAATAATAATAATAATAATAATCAAATTAAAAATATAATTATCATTTTTAGAAATGTCATTCACTCGATCTATTATTTTAATAAATGGTTAACATTATCAGTGATTATGATAGCTTTTATCGTATGATGCGACTCTGATTTAAATATACTTAAATGAAGTATTAACTTTGGATTTCTATGGATGTATTTTAAACGCCGATATACTTTGGTGAATGGGGTTCGATCAACGGTAGTAAAATTCGAATTTACATAACTACCGAAATGAAACTGATTAAACAGCTTAAAGTATAATGTTAAAAAAAAAATAATTTTTAAAAACATATTTTCCATCAAAAACATAACAAATAAATAAATGGGGCGCGCTCTCATGAAGAAGAGAGAAGACCGCGCCTCACACTTTTCTTTTTTGTCATGTCAACAAAAAATTTTTTTAAAATTAATTTTTAAAAAACAAAATTATTTTTTACGTTTTAGTAGAATTTTTTTTTTTTAATAATATTTTTTAAAGAAAAGCATGTTTTAAAAATTTTTTCTAGAAGTATACAAATTTTAGAAGGTAAATTTACACGTTATATTAAAATCCGCTGTAACAGCCACCTGATGTACATATACTAAATCGACAGTCAAACTCAATCGGATCGATAGCTACATCTTATGATTCAGCTTCCTTCCTAAAAATGTTTGGTTCCCCTCGTATGTTCGACAACTTATATATAAATGTTCTACATATGAAATTGACAATGAATTATTGTATTGTCACCAGACTTACGTCGCTGTGTAAAATTTCACCATTGTACGACGTCGGGGAATGAGTTTAATTAAGGTTGCAAAATTTGAGGACACGATTGAATCATTGTACTCAAAGAAAAATACGTAATAAAAATAAATAAAAAGTAAATGTTTGGTTTATTAACGTCATAAACACCGCTGGAGGACCAGACGGGGCAGATCTCCATCATCCACACCATTGTCACGTGCCTTTCGGACTTCAAGTCCAGCCTTGTCACTCACTATCTTCCGTCTGGGTGGCCGCAAACATCAACACCACTGGCATCTGTGTAGCTACAGACTCCGTCTCAGGAGGTGTACATTCGGTCATACTTGTCGTCGTAGGCGCAAAAAAAAGTCAAACAATCCCGTTGCTTAGCAACCAAATATAGATCTATTTTTGTAGCATATATCTTTTAACAATAATAACTACATTATCATTAAGGTAGTATTTTTTCAATATTTCTTATCTTAAAAACCAGCAGCATTCTATTTAAATTTGAACAGGTTACGATTATTGTACAAATATAGTAGTAATAAAGAGAATGTTTATTCAAATTTATGATTTATTTAGAAGAGGATTAAAGTAAAATAAAATTATAATATTGCTTTTAACAATGTAATTATCAGAATCTGATTTACATTTGCAAAAAAGGTCACACAACAAATTTACCGTAGGTTATTACCTAACATAGTAAAGAAACGTATATATATCTAAGTTTAATTCGGAACATTAGCATTCGAAATTTACTTTCCATATACGGTCAAACTAGATGAAAAAGTATTATAGTCTATAGTATATAATTTTTATCTTAATGGCATTAATTTATGATTGACGTATTGTGAATCATCTTAAACAGGATTTTTATTAAGATATCACGTAACTAACATTGGCCCAATGTGTTAAAAAAAGATTGTTTATAAATATTGAAAAAAAAAATACTATTAATGTTTTACGATGTATACATTTTTAAACTTAGGTTACTAAATTATTTTACATTTTTTTTTTTTTTTTTTTTTTTTTTTGTAAATTAATAGAGTATAAATTATTTATGGAGTTACGTATGGAATTATCAATAAATCTAATTTTAAATTAGATTCAAATAAATTATTATTACATTAAATTTCGTATAAAAGTTTATTACAAACCTCCTTGATGAAATATGTTAAATAAGGAACATGATAAAAATAAATTTCCTTGAAAGATTATTAAAATAGTATGGAGACTATAAATTAATATTTTTAAAGTTGCATTTTCGAATTTAAATTCTGAACTTACAAGTTAATTGCAAAAAAAAACTTTCCCGTATTAGATACTTATTAACCAGATTAAACAGAAACCAATATTATTCTTAAACTTCAACATCAGTAGAGTGGTTTTTAAATCGTGCGCGTAAGCACACAATAAGTAAACATAATGGGATGAATGTTAATGGTTTAAATGAGATACAATAGATAACCCTCCTAATGTATGTAATTAAAAAAAAGTGTGGTTCTGTAGTTAAAATAAGTTCATAAAGAGTTAGTAGTCAATTCAGTCTTCCAGGTATTTTACTATAGTCAAGATGTTTTATTGAGGTTTTCGTGAGTTTTTAATCTTCTTTGATACGTGTAGCCCAATTGTTTAATTTCTTCATGAACTGTGGATATTTTTGTTTGTATATACTATAGTATTAGACATCAACCAGGATGATGGTTGTGATGACTCGAGGTATTTGTTTTTTTTTTACCGAATTTTCGAAGAAAAATATGCTTAGTTTCGGTCGCGTGGTGTGATTGGGGGGTGAAAATGAATCTTCTTTACTTTTTCATGTATGAGGAGTACGAAAATACCATTTACTTAAATTGTGGTTTCCTTATGCATCTATTTATAATCCTATGTATAAAATTCTGTGGCTCTAAAATCTCCAAAAATACTAGATAAATTTCATTGAATTTAGACATCCTGTAGTTATGTATCTGAAGTTGTGCATGTGAAAATTTTATGAAGATTTGTTGAGCTATACTCAATTTAAGGTCAACAAATTTTAGCGGTAAAGTTAGAAGCGCGGATCGTTATAATGCTGCAAATTTGAAGTTGTCTTTTCTTTAGCTGTGGGATTTACTGACAGCAATATTTTTCAGCATATTGAGGTACGGTTACCTAATTTGAGGGTCATGACAACTAGGTATGTGTTTTTTATCTAGGGATTATGTTGACTGTGTGGTGCACTTTTCATACGCGGTTATGCAGCGAGTCACAGTGGTGAGCGAGTTGAAACTTGATGCTTGTTTGTAAAGTCTATTGGTTAATCGAACATACGAGTATGTAGTGCGTTGTACTAAAAAAAACAGTGCATTTCTGATTGTGAAATAGTGAGGGTGTCGGAATTAGAAATTATTACTGTTGTTTCTTGTTACAGTATATTAAAATTATTTTTTTTATTATTAAATTTTTATTTTATTTTAATTTATTTTTTGATCCTTTACTTATTTCTGTTTCTTATTTATTACTTAATTAGTTTTCTTTGTAAAATGTTATATTAGAATGAGCTAATAATTTCTCAGAAGGAAACAAAATAAAATAACGAAAAGTCGGTCTTGCACAGAACTGCGCAAGAATTTTTTTTATATCTAGGAATCATTATGATTAGATATTGTGATCTAATATAAACAACAGCATATTCCGAATGGATTTAAGGATTTTTCCTTAATTTGTAATTAAATTATTATTTTTTTGTTAAACATTCCATGAATTTTTTTAAAATGTGTGAATTTTGTATATTCCATATGTTTGTCCTCCAGTTAATCCGTCAGCCTAATTGAAAACCAAAATATTTCGCTGTATAGATTTTGGGAATTTTTTTAGTACTGGCGGGCATCTTTCTTTTTTCGGGTAAAGGTGACATAAAGACTCATTTGTTCATTTGATTTCATTAGCCATTCCTGACAATATTCCATGACCTATATTATTATATAAAGAGGAAAAGATTTTTGTTTGTTCGGGATAAACAAAAAAATTACTGGATCAATCGCAAACAAATTTTTACTCATGTTTCTTGGCATAACTGAGAAGATTTCTGGATATATTTCATCTCGAAAAATCCCAAAAATATATTTATAGACACGAAAAAATTTTCCGGTTGAAGCACAAACTTTAATGAATTGTGAACTGTGAGTGTCTATCACTGTATGAGCAGGATTTGAACTGAATGATTATAAATATCTAAAATCCAATTTCTAGATTTTTTGAAACTCCTAGTTTCAAGGGTTAAAATGGTTTTTTATTTTTTTTTAAATCCTATACTTTTTTTAATTTATCGATAACAAATGAAGAAATCAACTTGATTTTTGGTGAATGTAATACTCATGTCAATAAACCAATTTCTAGATTTTTGAAATTCACCCACCGGGTTGGTTTAGTGGTGAACGCGTCTTCCCAAATCAGCTGATTTGGAAATCGAGAGTTCCAGCGTTCAAGTCCTAGTAAAGCCAGTTATTTTTATACGGATTTGAATACTAGATCGTAGATACCGGTGTTCTTTGGTGGTTGGGTTTCAATTAACCACAGATCTCAGAAA
Organism: Lycorma delicatula; assembly: GCF_047948215.1. NCBI lineage: Eukaryota > Metazoa > Arthropoda > Insecta > Hemiptera > Fulgoridae > Lycorma > Lycorma delicatula. Next base: position 91,772,645 of record NC_134460.1, read on the forward strand.
TGGTCAACCTGAGACTGTACAAGACTACACTTCATTTACACTCATATCATCTCATTCATCCTCTGAAGAATTATCTAAACGGTAGTTACCGGAGGCTAAACAGGAAAAAGAAAGAAAATATTTTTGAAATTCGATCTTGAAAGGGGATGAAGAAAGATAAAAAAGGTTTTGAACAAAGATTGTAAATTTTCCCAATCCCGATTATAGTAAACGAGAAATTCAGTAGATTTGGGCCTGCAAATACTCTTCAGATAAATATTTAAAAACTATTTTCGGTTTTTTTTAAGGGTGGGAAGGTATACGGCGTTGTGGCTCAACCAACACAGCCATTGCCACCGTTGCTGTACGTATGTCTGGCTACACCTACCTCCAGTTACTTGACTAAAAAGCATAAAATAAAAAGATTGACCGTTAAGGGAAATAGTATAAGTATATTTTTAGATACTGCGATACAAAATAGAATTTTCGCATTCCACTGAATGGTTTTATTATCACCGTAATTGTTGCTTCGTTAGATTTAATGAAGTCTGTTATGTGTATTGGAAAACAGAAACAGAGCTAAAACTCTATCTTGTGGTATTCCTGTAAGAATCAGTTTTAATATGACTACGCTGATTTAAAAAAAAATTTAATTATTAGATAGGAATGTTCACAAATAAGATTTAGCGACTGAATAATGCTAATGTGGGAAATAGTGTTTAATTTTAAAAGGGCATCCTTGTACCTTTAGAGGTAAATAATTACACGAAATCCAAATTATTGAATATCTAGGTCGTAAAAAAAAATCTGATTTAATTTAACTTTTCGACTATTTGAGTGATAAATCGTTACATATTCTGCTCTTGCCGTAGCCGTAACTCGCAAAAAAACTTATAATAAAAGATAATATTTATAACAAATTATTTACGACTTTCTTGTCATAATTTCTGTCATACAGCTTACACGAAGGGAAAATCAGAATAAACAGGGTATATTCAAGAATAGTTTATTACGATTATTAAAATAATTTTCTATCTTCATCCTGTTCTCTATTTATTTCAACGTATAAACCTAAAAAAATTGCAGTTAAAAATTATTAAATATAAAATTACACCGATAAAACTTACCATTAAATCGTCAAAACGGAAATAAATTCTAAAACATAAATTATAATCAACGCATTTCGGAACTTCCGAACCAGATAATCAGATACACATATTAAAGTAATACAATATATGTTTTTGTACTTTTTCAACTTAATTAAAAAGAAAGGTTTTTAAAGCAAACTTTCCATTTGTTCTCATTTTATTTAATGAGAGAAGCGGATTGTTGAAGAAAAATATTGTAAACTAACTTCCTTCAGCTTGGGCTATATACAAAAAAGTTGTATTTTTTATTTAAATTTTTTTGTTTTACTTAATAGACCTACAGGTAAAAGTTTTTATAGTAATTCTTACTTTTTATTTTTAGATGTATTTCTTTATTTTTCATTGTAGCTTTTACTGAGGGCACATTAAAAAAATTCTTTATTTACTACGCATATATTTAAAATTTGAATTTTTAAAAGTTTTCTCGGATGTTTCTTTCGATTATTTTATTTTAATAACCGTTTAGTGTAGCTCTTTTTGAATATTTAAACAAATCAACGACGATTGAAATATTTTTAAAAAATCAAGCAAATACGAACTGAAAAATACCTAAAAAAACTGAAGTTAATATTTAATTAATATGAGCTAAAAATCATAAATCAAATCCTTTCAAAAGATATAAATTGTCGATCACGAAAAATTAAGACGGAAAATATGTAATCATTATCTTTTTACGGTTCTCAAATTTAGAATTTGTAATGGGATAGATAAAATTCATTCATCATTAATAAATGATTTAAGGCTCGATTATTCGTTAACTTACGGCCATGTTCCGCTACAGTAGCATTTACTTTTTAGCAATTTTCTAAGATTTGTATATTTATTTAATTTTGTTAATTACATACCTAAACTGAATTATTGCAGCTCCCTACTGCTTTTTTTATGATAAGAAATAAATTTTTGTAACTTGAGAAAAATACCAAGCCCGAATAGGATTTGAACCCAGTATTTTCCGGGTGAAAGACAGAAACACTACGATTCTACCGTGGAGATTGGTATGTAAACATTAAATTTATTCAATTTTCTTACAATTCATAAAAAAATTATTTTAATTTTATTTATATATATTAGCTCCCCGTCCAGCTATATTAGCCCGAGCTAGATGGTTACTTGCGTTTCCCGAAGCGACGAATCTTTTTATTTTATGTTTATTAGTCAATTTGGTTAACTGACATTTCTCCCGCCACCACCCCATTCGGTCGCCCTAGAGCACATGACCAAATGTCAGTGCCAAGAACGGCTACTGTGCCTCGAAAAACAGTTTAGCGACCTGAAATCTAAATGCTCCTAATGAACTACCTATCAGCGTGAGCGGACTAAGCTAGGTGCTATACACCACCCGCTTACGTGTCCCAGCCGCTCACTTGTCAACAATAAAACTAAATCGGGGAGGCGCACTACTTGTTACTATATTGAAAGACATCAATTTGTCTGTCACGCCTCGGTCGGTGAATGCCAGCTAGTACCTGTCCACCATTTAAAGCGCTTGGAGCTTATATCTGGCTGGTGGCCAGCCATTATCTCAGGATAGGCTTCCTACAGCGGCACCGCAGGAATCAATACATTTCACCCTTAAAACTACCGGTAACGGTTGAACATCGCAACCTCATCGAGGAACTCCCACACGGTCCGACAATGCGGCTCTGGCCACACTGACTCGCCGTTTGTGAGCGGCCAATTTTCCCCCTGGCCTCTAAGTTCAAGGGTGGCTCGGTCTCTGGCCCCCCAAAGAGCGGGGCAGTCGAACATCATGTGCTCATTCCACTGGGCATCCCGGCAGACGCACAACTCATCAGCTGCTAGGCGGAATCGAAATAGATATTGTCTTAAATCAACATGGTTGGTGAGCACCTGGGCACCCGTTGCCCTTAATAATGAACTTAAGGCGTACCATCCCCCCAAATCCTGTATAAACCTATACAAGGATCTTCCCTTAGTCGTGGTGTGTCATTCAAGCTGCCATGCCTCCATCGTGAGGCTCCATAGCCTCTTCCGCAGAAGGGAGATGGGCAGCTGAACGAAATTTAGATCCGGTGCATTGAGATCACCGTTCCCCTCCGGTACTGGTCCGGCTCGAAACCGCATCCCAAATGCCTCGGCCTCCCGACCTCCTCGCAACTTCCACATGGCTGCCCGAACTTTCACTACTCAATCGATTGGGAGAGCCTTTCCCAATACGGTAGTAGCGTCGTAGGAGGTTGTTTTAAAAACGCCAGTGCATACTATCAAGGCTCTGCGCTGGGCACTCCTTAAATTTTAAAGCAGTGCTCTATTTTTGTCCAACCTATGCGCCCAAACTGGCGCACTTTAAATTTTGTATGTCCATCCAGCCTTCTGCGGTTGACAAGGCCGCCAGCGCTCTACTTTACAACTGCGGTCGTGAATTACCACGAACTAAAAGGAGACAGTCATCGGCGAAAGCCTGGGCCGTGATCCCTTCTGGGAATGTCAATCCCAGAAATCTATCGAAAACCAGGTTCCACAGCAGAGGACCGAGAACGGAACCCTGCGGGCTTCCCCTGGTGACGGAATTTTCTACAACTAGGTGCGCATCTTTAAACAGAGCCGAGCGATTAGACAAGTAGTCTCTTACTAAGGCCTGCAAGGTTACGGGAACATTTCGATGTTTATTAATCAAGTAAACGACGGGAGATGCAGCCAGTCACACATACAGCAATGGTATCCAGTGGCTGTAGTGGTTGAGTCACAGCGTCGTATACCTTCGCACCCTTAAAAAAAGAGAAATTAAAAAACCGAAAATGGTTTTTAAATATTTATTTGAAGAGTATTTTCAAGCCCAAATCTATTGAATATCTCGTTTACTACAGTTCGAATTGGGAAAATTTACAATCATTGTTCAAAAAAGTTTTTTACCTTCCTTCATTCCTTTTAAAGGTCGAATTTCAACAACCTAGAAATTGGTTTATTGACGTGAAGATTACACTCATCAGAAATCAGGTTGATTTCTTCATTTGTTACCGAGAAATTAAAAAAAATAACAGGGTTTCAAAAAAAATTCAAAAATCAATTTTCACCCTTGAAACTCGGAATGAACTCAAAAAATTTAGAAATTGGTTTTTAGATGTTCATAATCGATCAGTTCAAAGCCAGTTCACACAGTGCTAGACACTCACAGTTCACAATTCATTACATTTTGTGCTTCAACTGGCAAATCATCACTACTACGTTACATATATATATATATATATATGTGTGTAAGATTTTTCGAGATGAAATATATCCAAAAACCTTCTCAGTTATGCCATGAAAAATGAGTAAAAATTTAGTAGCGATAGATCGGGTACTCTTTTCGTTTACTGAACAAAAAAAAAACACTCTTCCTCTTTATACAATAGTATAGATATATATTAGCACCACTTCGCCCACGCTGTATGGTTACTTGTGTTTCCCGTCGTAGTCATCTTTTTTTTTTTTTTTATGTTCTTTAGTCATGCAACCCTGAGTCAGTGCAGCCAGTCGCATCGCACATAAAGTAACAGTGGCAGTGGCTGTGTTGGTAGAGCCGCCGCGCTGACACCGTCGCGCCATTTAAAAGATCAATGTTCAAAAAAACTCGAAAATGGCTTTTAGATGTTTATGTGAAGAATTTTTGCAAGTCCAAACCTAGTCAATATCTTGTTTAATGTAGTAGGAAATGAGGAACATTTTTTATAATTGATCAAAATCTATTTACCTTTCTTCACCCGTTTCAAGGTCGAATTTCGAAAATTAAAAAAATTGTTTTTAGATATTTACATGAAGATTACTCATACCAAAAATCAAGTTGATATTTTCATTTGTTATTGAGATGTTAAAAAAAAACCGGGTTTCAAAAAAATTTCAAAAACTTATTTTATACCTTGAAACACGGAATTTCAAAAAATCTAGAAATTATTTTTTAGATATTCACATAAAGATTACACACACGAAATATTAAAATAACTTCATTTGTTACCAAAACATTAAAAAAAAGGTAAATTTTATTGTTACTCCATTTTAATCCTTTAAACTCGGAATTTCAAAAAATCCTTTCTTACTATGCACTTACACCGTAAGAAGATCATGTATACAAACTTTCATCAATTTGTCTTCAATAGTTTTGGCTGGGCTTTTATGACAACTTGCTTTATAGGTACAGATAAACACATATATAGCGTAAAGCGTTTTTAACTGAGCTTATTCAATTCAGCTGTAAACTTATTCCAAGAAAAAAATCAATATAATGTAACAAATTTCCATTACGTAAAAATAAATATATATAATAATAATGAAAATAACAATCATGAATACACGCCATTTTGTTTTTAGTTGCATAAAAATTGCTGGTAAATTAGCGTAAATTATTGTAAAAAAAGACTCTTTTTACTTGTAAGATTTCCCCCAGCCTTAGTTATTCGTTTTCTTAGATATGTTGCGTGTTGAGATACCACCGCTAAAAACAGCAGTCATCAATACCACTACATAAATAATGACCTTATTTAAACTAAATCTCCTCCAGGAGCAAGCAGTTCTCTGGTTGTCCTTTCCCAGGCTCCTTTACTAATTGAACTATCAGGAAGAAGAAAAAATATACATATTATATATTTTAAACAAAACAAAAAAGCAGAAAGGAAAACAAAACGCAAAACGTAAAACGATTGCTGCAATCATACTTAATATCGGAGCAAACAAATTCTGATCTCTTTATTTCTTTTTTAAAAATTAATTCTGTCAGGGTAAAAAAATGAAGATTTATTGAATATGATTATAAGGAAACAAATGAAAAAACAAAACTAAAATGTCAACGGAACATCATATCTTTATAGAAATATTACGTTTAATGTACTAGTATTCATGTTACAATAATTTATTTTGCTGTCACTTTGTCTTTTATAATAGGCTACATAACTAGGAATCACATTTATATGCGCCGTTGGCTTTAAAATGAGACGGATCTTCCTGTTTTTTCCCCAACATCTCTCCTCGGGTGCGGATAACTTATTTAAACCAGAATGTACTTTTAATTCTTTACCTAAGTTATTATTATTAATTTTAAATTAAAAAAATTCAACTCATATATTCTCATTAAAAAAGCAATAATTAAGATTATTATTGTACCAATATTCTGATACGCTTAACTATGTGTATGTTAATTATAAATGAATGTTTCGAATTTTGAGAATAAATCTATCACCAATTCCGGATTATGTAACCGATTACTGTCTGCTAATGTATACTGCGATGATAAAATATGATTGTTGACCTGTTACCCTGCGCCGTAATTTGTAATACTGTCTCCATTCACTTATGCAGTTTCATTTTATTATTAAAATCTTCCTTTAGAAACTTCAAAAAGTATTATTTTTATATTACTTTTTAACTTAATCTACTTTACTTCCTTTTGAATTGCGCAGAAAAACCTAAAAATGTTTTAGATTTTTAGTATTTTTAATTTAACGGTATACCATTTATCACTCATTTTCAGCTATAATGGTCAGAGATGGTCCATTTTTAAAAATTAAAAAAACTTTTATATTTGTTCTGATAAGCTGTGAAAATAGGAATTTAAAATCGTTATTACGATTTGGATGAAATGACATTTGTAAACAAGATGATAAAATATTTTTGGTCAGATAGAACTTTATTACTTATTTTTGGTCAAATATAGTTGATCAGATCTCTTAAGAAATTAACTGGCACCTAGTCTTGTGAATGAGGTGCATAAAAGAGTTATGGAAAAGTAGTACAACAAGGTTGTTATAGTACTTTCCTCTCTGTAGTAATTAATGAAGCATTATATTAATTTTTTAATTCTCTTTTTTCCTCAATTTATTAATGATGATTATACGAAAAAGTTTAGAAAGTTCAGTTGAAGCGATCGGATTGGCATCTTGCTACTTATGATGCTCTGTCGCAGTACATTATCCCCTCCTCTGCATTATTAAGGAACGCTACTTCAGACGCCCCGAGTAAAACTACTACGCATTTATGTGTTTTTATTTTTTAAACTTTTACGAATCATACTTTTATAACTTTATATATATTTTTATTCAGCTAATCAAAATGAAAGTATCACTTTTTCTTCTAATCTTTAAAAACAACCATTTTTATCTGCAACAGCTATTACTTGGAAATTAGCCAATAACTAAAAATCTTTATTGGTAAAAATATCAAAAAATGGATGAAAATAATGAATAGAGGTTAGTTATTAGCCAGTTAGTTAATAGGGCATATTTAATGGTTTTTTATTCGCTTAATAATGCGGAAAATAGTGATAGATTAAAACATATTTCTGTTCTTTTGCTTAATTTTTGAAAAAAAAAATTAGTAATTAAATGACGTAAAAGAAAACCGTTTGTTGATTAAATGAGAGTAAAAAATAAATAAAATAAAGAAAGTAGTAGGATATAGAAGAGAAAAATAGGATATAGAAATGATAAAATGAATAAAGTGAGAAATGAAGCGTTGGAACGATTTGGGAACAGAGAAAAATAATTAAATATAAAGACCAGAAAACGAAACTGGATAGCTCATTAAGAAGAAATGTATAATAATTGAGGCTTCAGAAGATAAGGCGAAAAAATGGATTGAAAGAAGCAGGAGGCTTCAACTAATTGATGATATCTAGGTGGAAGGGAAATAAGACAAATAAAAGGTTGGTAGAGTATCGATTCGCTTGGAGGCTATCTAAGTGCTGAGACTTACCAGACGACCGAACACCCATATTTACCATCATTATGAAACGATTTATTAATCTTTATATTCATCGGTAAAGGTATAGCCTACTACTAATACTGTACTACTCTATTGTTTAAATTTATTGATAAAGGATAGCTAGCTAATATACAATAAATGTAGTTCTTGCAAGTCGATGCGTTGTTTCAATTTCATTAAAATAACCGTGGAAGGAACACTCACTTAATAAAATTACAGATCTTATAACAAATTACAAGCTAAAAAATACAGCGTGATCATCATTTAGCTGGTAAATTAGCTTAATTTAAAGGGTAATAATACAAGAAAATTATAATTTTGTAGGCACTTAAAAAAATTAGCAACTGATAATACATTTAATTGTTACAACCTGTTAATGAATAATATTGGGCCCAAATGGTATAGGCTACCTGATGCTAAATATACAAGCCACCAAAAAATTCGTAGATCCATTAGTAAAAAAAAAGACAAGTCTGAAATGCCAAGCGTACTAAGGAAAATGAAAATGAAGTGGTTTCTCAATGCCTTCTTCGTTGAACCGAATAGATAGCCGCATATCAGGTGTTATAATTATACAAACATTTTCACTAACAATCTTCAATATCTTCATTTGGAAACAGAGAAAAATAACTAAAAGTAAAAAAGACCAAAAGCGATAGATAGATTGATCATAATAAATAGATTGTACAATGAACATCGTTACTCACAGAGTGAACAAATTAATAAAAATTATACCTTAAATGCCGATCTCTGTGGCGGAGTGGTAGCGTCTCGGCCTTTCATCCGGAGGTTAGAACCTCGGTCAGGAATGGCGTTTTGGTATTTTTCATACGCTACAAAATTCCATTTCCATATTTCACGCACTAGCTTCAAGCTTACGTTGCGATGTCATCAAGAAAAAAAAAGATATTATAAATGCAAAAACGCATTGTACCATATAAAAAATTTTTTTCACGTACTTGTAAAAATAAAAATTAATTCGTTTTATCGAAAAGGCGTGGTTATTTCAATAAAATATATTATTACTATACTTATTTGTAATATTTATAAATAAACTGAATTTTAAATAAGTTTTGAATTTAACTAAAAAATAAATAAAAAATGATTTAAAATCTCTTATCTTTCCAGTTGATTCTATAAAACATTTTCATAAAAAAAAAAATAAAAAAAAAAATAGTTGATTAATTAAAGGGTAGTGTACAGTTAGACCTGCCGTTCAAGTTTCGGTCAAAGATAATACTTTTCATTCATACGTTAGAAAAATTCCATACTACATACCATCGCACGGAATAAATTAAATCATTGTCTAACCATTATTCTTTTTACTTTAAACAAAGTTAATGTTAGCAAATATTAACAGACAAAAGACTACAAACCATTCATTTCCTTCTTATTAAAAAAAAGCTTACTTCTTTTCAATTATTATAATTTTATGATATATTTTCATTAATTATATTTTTTATTAATTTATGTTTTATTGATCTTCATTTTTGTTTTCATAAGAAGGCTTCAAATTAGCAAATCGGTTTGCTATAAAAAAACAACAAACAAACTGTTATTAGTAGTCGCAATTGGACAAAAATCTTTTGTTTTGGTATTACACGGCAGAGAATGCATTTAAAAGACAAGCTTTATGATTTTTTTAAATGTGTCGATGGTTTTAATTTTTTTTTATTGATGAATTAATTCCCCACAGAAGCTTACAAATTAGCTTGTACGTGAGAGTATGAAAATGGAAATTTGTAGCATATGAAAAATGTGATGCGTGACAGGAATTTGAAACCGGGACTTCTAGATGAAAGGCCGAGACTCCCCAACGTAGATCGGTAATAATATTTTCTTATAAGCTAAAAAATATAGCACGATTAAAACTTTAAAAAACTTAATCTTCTTTAAGAATCCATAGATTTCCAAAATTCTTATCCATCTTTGCTTTTAATGTTTTAAAATATTTTCCTACGACAAAAACTTCTGTATCAAATATTATAAATGCAGATTAAACTTAGATATAAGCGCAAATGAAATGCAATTTTCATAAAAATATATATGTACAGCAATTCTGTTACTAAAATTTGAATCCGAGTTTTTCTAATCATTGTAACACATTGAAATCATTGAGAAACACAGAACTCTGCGGGGAGATTTTTTACGGACTTTCGAAATTACGAAACTTTCCCAATAATACCAGTTAGTATATGGAACAAAGGAAATTGTAGGGTATGAATGACACCAATGAATCGACTACAGTGTAAAAATTCACAATAAGCATTAAGCACTTTCCCTCTACATGCCCCATCAACTTCTTTTACATTCCGAATTCATTACAAAAATAAATACTGTAATTTAAACTAATATAACAGCTATTAGCAAATGCGTAAATTATCAGCCTATTATTGAAATTGATGTTCCAAGTTCATATAGTGTTTTTTCTATCTTAGTGATACACTTTTACAACTTAGTCATTTAATTTTTCCTTTTTACCAACTTTTTGAAGAAAAGTACAGTGTTACTTTCGGTCTCCCAGTGATTGGGGACGTGTAATTGAATTTTCTCTACGTTTTGAGGTATGAGGAGTACGAAAATAGCCTTCACTTAAAATTGTATTACAATGCGTATGAAATTTGTGGCTCAAAAAACTTCAAAACTATTAGATAAATTTTAATAAAATTTAGATATGCTGTAGAAATGTATTTTAAACTGTGCTTGTAAAAATTTCATAAAAATTCGTCGTCGTTTCCGAGTTAAACTTAAGATCTTTCTTTTTCCTGTTTAGCCTCCGGTAATTAACGTTCAGATATTACTTCAGAGGATGAATGAGGATGGTATGTATGTAAATGAAGTGTATAGTCTTGTACAGTCTCAGTTCGACCATTCCTGAGATGTATGGTTAATTGAAACCCAATCACCAAAGAACACCGGTATCCACGATCTAGTATTCAAATCCGTATAAAAGAAACTGCCTTTACTAGGACTTGAACGCTGGAACTCTCGACTTCCAAAATAACTGATTTGGGAAGACGCGTTCACCACTAGACCAACCCGGCGGGTTAGTTTAATTTAAGGTCGACAACAGACAACGTAACCTAAATTTAAGATATTATTTTCGGTCACATGGAGAGATTGATTGGTGAAAATTAATTTTATTTACGTTTTGAGGTATGAAGATTACGAAAATTCGGTTTATGTACGAAATTTTGTGGCTCAAAAATTTCCAAAATTACTCAATAAATTTCATTGAAATTTAGATATTCTGTAGTATTCTATTTGAAGTTGTGCATGTGAAAATTAATTAAAGGTTCGTTGAGTCGTTCCTGAGTTATATTCAATTTAAAGTCGACAACAGAAAAGTAATCTCAATTTCAGGTTATGTTGACTTTGTATTGGTGTATTTTTCGTACGCGCTTATGTGCAAGATTTTTTTTTAATAAAAAATAATCCTAAAGTTGTATTAATACATAACTCTTATTTTATAATTTTACACTGCAAAGAAAACTAAATACAAGATAATTTTTCTATTTTTGTAAAAAAAAATAAAAACAAAGAAAAGGAAAATCAATCGCACTAAAGCCCTGAATGAGCTTAAAAAAATCTATTCAATAGATTTAAAACAATCAGTCTTTTGACACGCAAACATAAAGTTAAAACAATTTTTATTATTTTACATTTTATGAACCACCTTATCTTATGTTAAGTTTCAATTTTTATTAGTACAATAAAAAATATTTCAATATCCTTCATAACATTTAATATGTAAAAAAAAATCATAAAAATAAATAGATTACAAAAAAGTCATAAAAATTATTAAATTGGAACTAATTTAAAAAAATTAATAAGGCTTTTTTTTTAAAGCGTAGTTATAATGCTAATAAAACTAAAAGAGTACGTAAAAATCAACGACAACGACAACGATAAATGTTTCCAGCACTTTACATGGAGGATAAAATTTAATCCTTAACAAAGTGATCAATTTTAAAATTATTGTTAATCTTTGGATCTTATTTATTTAATAATTTCCTCAACAAAAAAAAGAAAGAAAAATTCTACAATTATGTAAAAAATAAATAATTATAAAAATTAAAAAACAACCCCTTTGTACCCTGGATTACAGTAGGGGCTGAATCAGTTCCGATTATTATATCATACGTTGTTTGATGTTTCATTTTAAAATATCGAAAAAACTTAAAAACCTAAAGCATTAAGATTTTTTTTTAATCTGCGACGTGAGAAGAAATTTCGCCGGCAATTTTACTAAAAATGAACGGTTTAAACTAGCTATAATGGGTTCCTGCTACTTAACGTTCTTGATCCGATTTACATAAGATTTCAATAGTAATTCACATACACCAGTAGTCACCGTAGTTGATTTTATGATTACGCTATACATTCAACCGAGCAAAAATATTAACCAAAGTAGATGCAAACATTCGTAAATACATACATGCACAAACAAAATACATATAGAATTGTCAGCTACCGTTTTTTTTTTTTTTGGATACAGAAGACTACAAAACAATTAAGAAATGCAAACATCCTCTGCACAAAATTTTGATTAATTAAAATTTATTCCCTTAATGCAATACAACAGAAAAGTAAAAATTGTAAAACTTAATTTATGTAAGGGCTACAATTTGTTCATATCCTTTTTTTATAAACAAGTGATAACTATTTTCAATATAACGTGCACATCCAGAATCCTATCCCGCGAAGACAAATGAACTTTGTCTTATACGAGGTCGATTGTATGTCACGCCCGTGACTTTTGGAAGTAACGTCAAAACTATATTATATAAGACGACAGAGTTTTGATTATATGGGACTAGTAATAGTCCGAATAGTCAGGGCAGACAGGAAATTTTCACTTCCAATCCCAACCTAGGTCGTCTCGTATTTCAACCAATCTAATAGTTGGTGGCCTTTGATGGGGTCAGATCCCTTTGGTGTATTTATTTTTGTGACGGAGCACGATGACCCAACGGAGCTGGTTGTATGAACCAAAGTTATATTGGCCACGCTCAAAACCTACGACGAGCTTCGGATCAGGCTCGTCCTCGAAAAAAATTCTCTATTCTCTCTTAGAACCTCATTCGAAGCAGGTTTGATCTACAGGAATGATAATGCCTGTGGTTGAATCAGATTAATTTTATTTTGCGACCCAGGCGATATAAATTTTTTTTATTTTTTTATCAGGGGGATAACTTGGGACCTGTGAAGGAGACAGCTGACTCTGAAAGGTTTGGTATAACAGAGATGCGGGTAATAGCATTCAATGTTAGACAGGTGATGCGATCAGGGTTAAGAGGGCGATACGTTCATTTGTCGTATTGTTGATCGCTCAAGGAATCCTTCAAGGGTGCACATTCTGCTTTTCAATATTAAATATGAAATATGTAAGTACAAAAAATAAGGTACAGTTTAATTACTACAAACAACTTCCGATTTCCGTGATCACTTAGTTCCCGAACGAATAGGTGCTAATGATCCTTTCTTTCAGCCCGTGTTTTGTTTCGTTATTAGTATTAATAAAAAAAGAGGTAAAGAAAGTTGGGAATAATCTAGCAGTATAATAATAATAATATAATTCACATATGATTTTCAAAAAATAACCTGGTGTTTGAAGGAATGGTTACCATAGTAACTAGTCAGTTATTACTACAGCTGTTGTATGAATAAACAGTTGGTTTCTAAACTGGGAGGATGTACTACAAAATTCATTGATACTGCGGTAAAATAAACTGAGTTTATGTATTAACGGAGTATTCGTGGAGCAGTACGTTACAATTAACAGCGTTGTGTTAGGATTGATCAACCTCTCTCTTTTTCTGTTTAGCTTTCGGAACCACCGTAAGGTATTACTTCATAGAATGAATGAAGATTATGTGTATGAATGTAAATGAAGTGTAATCTTCTACAGTCTCAGGTCAACCGTTCCTGAGACGTGTGGTTAATTGAAAACCCAACCACCAAAGAACACCGGTATCCACGATCTAGTATTCAAATCCGTATAAAAGTACCTGCCTTTACTAGGATTTGAACCTTAGAACTCTCGACTTCGAAATCAGCTAATATGAGATGACGAGTTAACCATTAGACCAACCCGGTGGATGGATTGTTCAATCCGAGATTGTAAAATACTACCCCTGAACTATGTAATTAAACTAACATCTCTTTTGCGATAGTATATAATCTTAAAAAAAATTTAATTGCGTACGATTACAAAAAAATGTTATAATTCCGTTATTTAATAATATCTTAAGAGCTTTATTGTGTACAATGTTAATGTTAATTTCCTGGCATCATATATGTTGAGCTATGCTGAAAGAAGGAAAATATAGTAATGATTCAAAAATAAGTGGGATATGATTTTTTTTTTATTTCTCGATGATTCATGACGCAGGGTCCGTCCCCGAAAAAGGGGGGGTTAATTCGTATATACATGCGTTGGTGTGTTTGAAGCTTAATTTTTGACTTGATAAACCGATTTTGATTAAATTTGGTACTTGTATATAAGGGGCAGTTTGTTGGTAAAAGTTAGGGGACAATATCTTCAGGGACGGGATAGATAGTTTCTTTGGGGTCAATTTTCTCAATATTTTGTAAATATAATGCCATTTTACATTAAGCTCAGCCAGTACATGCCTGCACGCTTATCTTAGCATTTAAAAAAAAATTTGCTCCAGACTTTCCTTCTTCCCCAAAAATCGTAAAAGCTTTTTATAAAAATCTTTTTATTTATTGCATATTTTTCAAACCGTTTTTTTTTTTAATTTCTTCCTAAGCATACTATTAGAGCAGTGGTCCAATAAAAAAAAACCTTTATCGGCAATAATGTGAGTGGGGAGCCGACCAAAATTTAAAAATATAGATTTTTTTGAATATTTTCAACTTTTATGTTATATCACTATATTTCCACTACATAAGAATAAATAACCAATGCCATGGAAGTATAACAACTTGACTGTGTGCTTTTTTTGCTTACACTTTTGTATAAATACATCTTCGATACGTTGGCATTATCGATCTATTAATTTCAGTATTATATTATACAGAACATCTTTATCGTTTGTTTCTAATAACCTCGAAAACTACTAAACCAACCATTATAAAATTTTAGTTGTACCTTTGTTTTGACTCCCTGAATGTTTACCATAGTTCAAATTTTACCAATCTCAGTAATTTATAAATCATAAACGCAATGAAATTACCAAAAACCATAAAATAACCAAAAACTTCTTTTAGTAAATTTAACATCATTGTCTATATCGATCATTGTTTATGTTATATCGGTTTTTTCAGACATGTAATTTACCAAAACTTAACGCAATTTGTATTATCGTAAAATACGTAAAAACAAATTAGTTTGATAATAAAATTATAGCGAATGACAATTATTTAACAACTGAAAAATTGTTATTCATACAAATTAATCTACTTTATCCGATAAATTATAAATTAAATAAAACTCTGAAAGCAACAGCCCACACATAATTACTAAAAAACCTATTTCCAGTTTTTGAAGTACTATATGCTGTTGCACGTAGTGTGGGCGAGTTCACTTTATATAAACAAATTTAATTAAAATCAATTCCTATATACTCACCATGTTAAACTCTCTTTCACACACACACACACACACACAAAGCTAATTTACTTTAAAGTGAGGGAATTTCAGCAAATTTAGCTAAAAATTAAAAAAAAAAAATTATTACTTTCATCAAATAACTGAAAATTTAGCAAAGAAGTAACATCTAACCTATGTTCAGTCTGGTTAGAATGAAATTACTCTTCAGCTGTAGATATGTAATTGGAATGCGTAATGGAGATCATATGTATTTATTTATCATTAATGTCATGTGTTGTTTTAAAGTTTGTAATCTTTTAAATCTATTTATGTAAAATTCTTTTAAAGTAGTAATTATTTAGAAAATTTACAGGTATTAAATAAAGGAAGGAAAAAACTAAACCTTCTTTAGCCCATTTTTTCAAGTATGTTACCACCGAGTCTATGGAAAATTTACATTATTCAACATAAAAAGATAGCCCGTTAGAGGAAGAAATTATTTCCCCCCTTTTTTTAGTATATTATCAATGTTTCAACCTTCCAGTGCAAACAATAGTTTAGGTGTTTAAAGTTAAAAAAAGGGGTTTTCCTTTAATATTTAATCAGAATAGTTCAAACGGTCAACAAGACCGCATATTTTAGATCTATATTTTTATAACCAACATCTATTCTTAATATCCTTCTCTTTTTGAGTATTTTATCCATTGCTCGGTTATTCCGCATGTTTCATTAATCAATATGTCCTGACAGGCTTATAAATACTAGACTTTTTTTTAATAAAATTATTTATGTGTAAAATAATATAAATCAATAGATAAAAATTACGAACAAGTTATTTATTTAAGGTTTAAAGCTCATAAAATTAATAGATCATAAGTTAAAATTATAAAAAAGTTATATCTTATTAAAAATAAAATTAGAAAATATGTATAATTGAACTGAATTGAACTAATAAATAAATAAAAAAAATTTTTCTTTTAAAATATGTACATTTTGAAATTGACACATTAAATTAAAAATAATTAATTTACTAACTTAGTAAAGTTAGTAAAATAATTAAGTAAATTTCAAGTTCGTAAACCTTAATAACTTAGATTAGTAAAGTTAACTTACTAACCTTAATCCTTAACTTGTAGTGAGGGACTTAAAAGTGCCGAAATTTTAAAAAAATATTTAAAATTACTTTTTTAATTTTTATTTTCAATAAGTTTTATCAACAACTGGTTATTATAAATTTATTTTTTACTTTTATTTAAAATATACGTGCTTAGATAGGTTAAAAGAAATGGAACAACTAGAAACCCGCTTCACGATTAAAATGAGAAAAGTAATAAAAAAAGTCGTAAAAGTATACTAGTTATGAGTTACTACTGCATATGAGTTAAGGATTTTTGAAATGTAAGAATATACATCATTTTTTTATCACAAGTTTTCCGTCCAACCTCTTCTCGTACAAAATCTTTTTTTTAACTGTAATTTGAAAAAATAAGTATTAATGAGATCAAAGATTATATAAAAAATATCTTCTAGCTGTTTAAAAGGACAATATATTTTGCATTTAAAAATATTCAATTAATAAAATATATCTCAAAGAAACTTATTATGGAACTTTCTGGAGAACACACTGTACAAAAAAATCATCGAATCGGTACATTCAGTCATTATAAGAATCTTCTCTTTTTTCTAAATCAATTAAAAAACTTTAAATGATTCCCTTTCATCTTGTATAAAAACAAAAACAGAGACAAAAATTTTGAATAGGATTTATTTATTATTAAAACAATACAATCTATAATAAATTTTATAGTAGTAAAATTATCACGAAATTATACTACAGTAGTTGTCATAAAATATATATTCTTTATTTTTTAGACTTTTTTATACCCTTTGTTTTTATACTAGTTCTTCGACAAGGTCTTTTTCATTCTTTTAGTTGCAAAAATAATCATAAAGAGTTAGCTTGATAGATGGTGACAGATGTCCATTTAACAAATTCTGTTTTTTAAAGACGTATAAACTGTAACTCTTGTCCTTTACAGAGTATAATGTTTGCACAACAGGTCTGTCATGCTAATTACATACATTTATCAACGTGTAATGTGTATATTTTACATATATTTAAAATAATAATAAAAATAAAAATAAAAACACTTTATCTCTATGCATTATAGATGATATCATTGTTATAAAATTATTTATTTGAATTTTACGTTACATAATTAGGTAAATATTTAAATTATATAATTAACGTTGAGAAAATATTAATCTAAATTATATTTAAACAAAATTTTGATAAAATCTCTCTCGTTCTCCCTTCTCTCACTCACACACACACACTCTCTCACTCTCTCTCTCTCTCTCTCTCTCTCTCTATATATATATATATATATATAATTTTTTTTTTGTCTTCAGTCATTTGACTGGTTTGAAGCAGCTCTCCAAGATTCCCTATCTAGTGCTAGTCGTTTCATTTCAGTATACACTCTACACCCTACATCCCTAACAATTTGTTTTACATATTCCTTACGTGGCCTGCCTACACAATTTTTTCCTTCTATCTGTCCTTCCAATATCAAAGCGACTATTCCAGGATGCCTTAGTATGTGGCCTATAAGTCTGTCTCTTCTTTTAACTATATTTTTCCAAATGCTTCTTTCTTCATCTATTTGCCGCAATACCTCTTTATTTGTCACTTTATCCACCCATCTGATTTTTAACATTCTCCTATAGCACCACATTTCAAAAGCTTCTAATCTTTTCTTCTCAGATACTCCGATTGTCCAAGTTTCACTTCCATATAAAGCGACACTCCAAACATACACTTTCAAAAATCTTTTCCTGACATTTCAATTAATTTTTTATATAAACAAATTATATTTCTTACTGAAGGCTCGTTTAGCTTGTGTTATTCGGCATTTTATATCGCTCCTGCTTCGTCCATCTTTAGTAATTCTACTCCCAAATAGCAAAATTCTTCTACCTCCATAATCTTTTCTCCTCCTATTTTCACATTCAGTGGCCCATCTTTGTTATTTCTACTACATTTCATTACTTTTGTTTTGTTCTTGTTTATTTTCATGCGATAGTTCTTGCGTAAAAATATATATAATTAAAAGAGTGAAAAGTATTATTTCAAGAAAGGTAGAAATAAAATAATTTACAGTTCAAAAGTTCGAACCCTTACAACCCTTAACCCTTACAGCAAAGAATGACCAAAACGTTACTGGAATTGTAAGATTGTAAGATTTTACGCCCGTGTTAATGTGAAAAAATATACCTTAATAATTATTTAAACAATTATCTTTTCTTTTTATTATCCTCACCCATTTTGGGCATTTTTTACTAACAGCTTTTCGGATACCACCCATTTTGAAAATTATAATACAATTAAATGAAATAGGAATTGTTATTTTTATGTAAACAAAATTTATATTCGATTTGATAAGCTGATTAAGAAAAAAATTGAATAGTAATGGGCCAATATATTTATAAATAAAACATAACCGAGACGTGGGTGAGGTGATATCAAACCCAAACTTTTATCTACAAATTGGCACATACATACAACTCCCTGCATCAGATTTAATCAAAAACAGTTTATCCAGTCCGAAGTTATTAATCTTCAAACACGCTTACACACATATATACATAAGAACATTACTTCCCACTTTTTTTTTTGTTTTTTGGGATCCCTAGGTCATGAAACGCCGATAAACGCAAAAAATCCATACTTCATTTTTTGACTATTACCATAATTTCTTTCTTGCAGCAGTCATGAGATCTAGAGCTATGATGCCATAAAAGTAACATATATTTATATAGTAATTTTAATCTAAGTTCGTGGAAATTATCACGATTTCATATAGTTCATTCCTGGTTTCTATAAGTAGAATATTAAATGTAATATGTAATTGTAATATCCAGTTCGAAAAGAAATACCACATTAAATATTACAAAGTATTTAAAATAAATTAAAATCACAAGAAAATTAGGAAAACAAATGTTACAACTGGTAAAACATTTTTTAAATTTAATTTTTATAATGTTTTACATGGAAAAAAAAGTAAATTCTATTTTAATCAGTGAAAAAATTTATTAAAAAAAAAATCAGGAATCAAAGTTTGGTAAGTAAGGAATAAAACTATTTAAAAGAAGTAATATTTAACAAGGAAATAAAGAAATATTAAAAAAACCAGTGTTGTTCAATGTTACTGCAGGCATTACTACATGAAAAAGTTTTACCATAAAAGTAATGCAGTCATTACAATCAACAATAAATAATTTCAATGAAATTGTAACAAAGGAAAACGGTTAATTTCTATGTTTACTGTAATCTCGATAGTCTACTACGGAAAAAACCTTTGACAAAAACTTAATGTTATTAATACAGGCTACAGTAATGAAATAAATATGCTTTATAATATGTCACTTATAATAATCGAGTGTCTTCCGTTTACGAAAACGGCACAATCCTCCTCAAACCAACAGAGCAAAATATTTTGACCTCTACATTGGAAACTACTGATTTATAATCCACAAGTTATCAAGATATGTAAAATTTAGACACTAGATGTAAGCGATACTAATTTTGTCTTGATTTCCATCTTTGTAACTACATTTTTATATACATGAAACTTCAGGATTTCTGATAACTAATTTGGTTATACGGTTCTTCAAAATCATCTTTAATATCTACAATTAAAAACCTTCAATCGAAACTAAATATTGTAAGTAATAAATGTATTCTTCTACATAGCAAATGTAATATTACAATTATATCTACGTATTCTGTATACCAACAACGAATTTTAACCGTATACGAAGTTTTAATGTTAAGTTGAAACGATCTCCTATCTAATTAATTCTTGATCTGCACTCACTGAATCTACTAAGCAATCCTAGACGAAAAATTATAAAACATTGAAGTGGAAAATAATAAATACTATCTAGTTAAAATTAATTATTATTAATCCAAATTAATAACGCTGTAAATCCCGTTGAAGTATTGTAAAAATGCAGTTTCTCCTCCAAACCTTGTAAAGTTAATTTAATTGTTTATTATCAAGTTCACTTATATTTAATTTATTAGTTATCAAACTAGTAAAAAAAAACATAATACATCACATTTCTTGGGAAAAGTTCTGTATATGAATTCCGATCAGACTAATTAGAAAATCGCAAAATCAATTTGTCATCATCGAAAAAAGAAAGAAATAATGTAGTTAAGCATTACGATATGATTTTCGTTACGATATATTTTCCGGAGTGATAAATTAGATTTCCATTAAGACATTAAATTAGTAGAACAATAAATGTTAGTTTATTTTGGGTGTATAATCTTTTATTTTATTAAATTACTCTTATATAAAAAAAGATACGCATTAATACCACGAAACCTATAAAATATCAAATTTAATATGAAATCTACAAATCTTCAATCGAATATAACTTAAAAGGTATAAAAGAAATGAGTTAACAATAACAAACTGAGTAATCATAGGTTAAATTTATCTGAATTTTATTTTTTATGTTCGAAAAATAAAACATATCCCACAAATGAAAAAAAATTAACGAAAATTTATAAAATTATTTGATCAATGGCAGCCAGAAGAGACAGTGGGATTTCTACTCCTGCAGAGAATGTATATAATGTCAAATACGAAAGAAGTTTTCAGAGCTCAATCCAACTGGAACTTGAGAAGTACTAAAACCCTTATAGCCTAGACAATGGATTGAAAGGGTGTCCCACTTTGTAGAGCAAATCGATTTTCCCGAAGTGCTGTGAAATGCACTAGTGGTAACCCCACAAAAAAAAATTACGATTTACATATTCCTCCATCCCATCTATTCTTATTACATGATTACCCGAAATTTTACATGTAAAGCGTGTTCAGTAAGAAAATCCAGCAGAAAGCGATGTAGGTCAAGAATTTGTTACATACAGGGGGTTATACATGTATATCCCTTTGACATAACCGCGTTCTGGTTTTGTACAGTTTAGTGATGACACTAATTTCCTTTAAAGATTTCAATTTTTACCAGTTATTTCTTTAATTTAGTAAAAAATTTAGTAATCAGTCAAAAAACTGACTACACAGTTGAAGGACTTTACCATTACGAGGCTAAAGCGCGTTCCGGGAAAGTTCTACAACTATGAGTTGTTTCTAATGCACGGCTTACATATACTTACACACACATCATAATTTAAAATATTTATAATTTTATTAAATATAATATTTTTTCGTTTATTTAATTCAGTGATTCTAACTAACTATAGTTTTCTAACTTTGAATTCTAACTATAGTTTTATTAGGCACAATTGTTAACAATTGTGCCTAATAAAACTATGACCTTAATTAGGCTAAATATCTAATAGGCTAAGATACTGAGGGTGACCTTGCTCTACTGCCTCACTCCCAAAGGGAATGACCTTTTAAGTTGAAAATTTAATGTCATAATAAAGTCCTATATGTAGAAGTAATCTGACTAAGTTTGGTCAAAATCTGTCCCGTAGTTCTGGAGATATAAGGTGATTTAGAGGTCAACACCGAACTATATGTCCTATATGTAGAAGTAATCTGACGAAGTTTGGTCATAATCTGTCCCGTAGTTCTGGAGATATAAGGTGGTTTAGAGGCCAACACCGAACACACACACGCGCGCGCGCACGCACCTACGAACATTAACATTCGGAAAATTTCCATCCGGTTTTTTGGGTTCCTTAGATGTCAAAACGTCAAGATCCGGTGAAAACCGCATAAGCCCAAATTGGAGCGATTTCAATACTTTCCCTTCTAGAAAGCTATAGCTCTGCTATAGCGCTATCTAGACGGGAAAGTTATAATGGGATTTGGGGTTTTTGCATTTCTTGATGTTTCATAACCCAGACATCAGTATACATACATACATAAGTATTGACTCAAAAAGAGGAATACTATGTAGTGTAGCTGAAGATAAATATGACGTTAAATGAGAGATTCTATCTTAGAACATCAATAATCTCTAGCTTTTCCCAGAAAACATTTAACAACTAACGAAGAAATATAATGTATCTTGTAAAAGTCAAATTCTTTATGATCATCATAAAAAACGATTAAACAGTTTCTCTAGACAAAGAATTTTTTTAATTAATGTCAACATAGAACAAACGTTACTACTACCTCATTTAATAAAGGAATTTTTGAAATTTACAGTTTCATTGACTTGTGGAAAATATGAAAAATCATACTATATTCTGACAATATTTTTATGGTACTCATTTAATTACACTGACAGCTTTATTTAATTTGAAGCACAGTACAACAATTTAATTTTAGAAGTAGTTTTTTAATAATAAAAAATAAATAATACAGAACAAAGGATGAGTAAAAAAAATATTTTTACTGCATTAAACAAATATAGGGTCAAAATCCGTTACATGCCCACAACGCTTCTGTAGTTCTTAGATGGCGCCACTGAAACGTTAAATTGAAATAAATAAATAAAAAAAAGTAATAAATATAATCTAACCAAACTTAACCTACGCTTGCTAGTCAAGGTTAGCGAGCGAAGCGAGCGTAGGTTAAATTTGGTTAAATTTTATTTATAATTTTATTTATTTTCTTATTTCGATACAATGTTTCAGTGACGCCATCTCTAAGAACTAACTACAGAAGCGTTGTGGGCATATAACTGATTTTGACCCTAATATAACACAATATACGATATATATATCGCAGGGAAATGATGAAAACGGAGATTTGATCAAATCCCTAAGGCAGATGATCAATTCACGGAAGATGTTAAAAAATTACAAATCTGTGGTGTGATTTCCCTAATGAAAGCAAACGATTTGATCAAATCCCTTAACTCTTAATGAAAAGATGAAATAATATTATTTAGGTATTAAAAGTATTTATTTAGTAAACCGTGCATTATTAAATGTAGAGCAGGTAATATAACAATAGTCATTGAAACACAAATTATTTATTCCATTATAGTACTTATAAGTATTAGAACATAAGCTAAATAATAAATATTTTTTCCATAAAAAAATACTTAAACTAAGTTAAGTTTGATTTTTTTCTATATCTGAACCCATTTTTCTACGGTAGGCACTTATAAAACTCGAAATATAGAAAACAATAATAAAAATGCACGCAACTTCCTCGCGTAACGTTTCTGCGCTACTGTGTGTGTGTGTGTCACGTCAGAAGCGCGGCGCTGGCCGGCAAGGACGCCGGAGTGGTGAGGTAAAGGGGAGTGGTAACAAATGAAACATAGAGCTGTGCAAGTCCTGACTTGTTTATTTCATCTTTTCGCTAAAACAGTTAAGGATTTGATAAAATCTCCGTTTTTATCATCTCCCTGCGAATATATACATTGCAATCATTCGAATTATTGAAAATTTAGTTCTCTCATGTTAATGTAGATAACAGTGTTTAGTATATAAATCAATGCTAACAGTATAACAATCAGCCTTTAAATTTTCTTGAAATAAAATCATTTCTTTGAGTCTATAAGAGGATAAAAATCTATTTTGTGAAAAACAAATTTTTTTCATTTCTATAAACAAATCTGTTGTATAAGAAAAAAAACAATCTATTTCAAATTTCTAATTTTTTAGTTGAATAATAATAATTTATAAAGCGTTTACGAATAAAACTCACTGAAGTTTATATGACGTTATATAAAAGACAAAACAAAAATCAATAGTACTGTAGTGTTCATACATCGTGTGGCAAGACTGAGAAAGCGGCAAGATGAAGTAATGATCAGTTGTGCTGTTCCCTTGAAGGGAGCTACAAAAGATGCTATAGAATTCACTAGATGTATTTCCACATGACTATGTGGTCACAAACGAACCAACTTGATAATAATCTAGTATGAAAAACGTTTTAACGTTACAGAAGATAATATATATACAAAATAAAAAGTTTTTTCCTGTTTTATTTTGTAATAATCATAGTTTAATGTAGTATGGTAGTTACATTATCGGATTTACGTAAAATAATAAAAATAATACTGAAATTAAAACTCCTAAAGACGTTTATAAAATTTTACTTCATAGTTTTAGCCCTATTCCTGGCTGTAATGAATCAAACATACAAACACACCTGATATTTTTTTGGTAGAAAATTTAGGAGGTAGGTTTTTAGTCTTCAATTATTTAGCAGAAAAACAGAAATTGGTACTCTTTCGGAATTTCCCCCCACCCCAACATTTTTCTATTCTTTTTAACGATATATATAAGGAATCGTACGTATATCAATATAATATAACCAATCATAACCTACGCTCGTTAAACTCGTCTAATTAACGTTATATATATAAATTACATACAACAACGATGCAACCTTTAATGATGGCTAACAGAGTTTTTTTTATTCTTATTTATGTCAATTTTTATGGCGTCACCGACATAAGGATGAGGAAAATTTGTTCAATTTGATTCTTTAACATATTTGTGAGTTTCATCCTGTAGTATAATTATTATCGTTTAATAAAATAAGTATTGTATTGTATTTATAAAAGTAATTACAATTATGATTTATAATAAATGTTATATTTAAAAAAGTATGAATTATTAATTATACTCTCATTCTCCATAGTAATTTAATCTAAACATTAAAATACATACATTTTTAATGAATTATGATATTGCCCAATATTACTAGATATATCGTTATAGAAGAAAAAAAATTGAAACATTTTGGGGGAAATTCTGAAAGAATACCCAGAAATTTACATCTCTTTTAATCTTTTAAACAAATTTCCGATGATTGTTTTCATGTGGCGCTCATTTTTTTTTTTTTTTTTTTTATACTACGGCTTTTGTTAAAGACAGAATTTTTTTCGGACAAAACCGTGTGTTTTCGTAACGAATTTGTAATATGTACGCAGTTTGATCATTTTATTTAAGAGTGACATGGATAATGTATGTAATTTATGTATCTCTAACTGATGTAAGCGAACTGACATTAGTAACAAAATAGCATATCATAATTCTCAAGAGTAACAAGCAGAAGAAGGGAACGTGTGAAGCGGTTTTCTCCCATTACCGTCTCCGATGAATTAGATATATAGTATATGTGATCTTAAAAAGTCTCTGAAATTCAGTTAATATTTTTTGTAAATACGAATGAGGACTCCACATTATTGTTTATTGCCTGACTGTATAGTAAATATCATTAATTTCAGAAAAAATCAATGCTGACTGGAACTTTTTTTACTTTAGGTGCTTTACATACGGTAATTCCCGGAGGCTAAACAGGAAAAAGAAAGGCGCTTTCCATGCTTGATAGCGATATTAAAACCTGATACAAATAATTTAAAGCAAATGAAATACACTCCTTTCTGTATTGAAGAAACAACGAATAATACAGTAAGTACACTACTTAAATTCAGTAGAGAAAAGAAAAACGTTATTTCAAAACAAAAAAGGACACGTTAGTCCGTTGCTTTATAATATTTTTCCTAAGTCTGTAATGCAGGAAGCACCTGAATAACAAGAGAAACCATTCAACGTTGTTTTTTCTCTGAAAGTTATGATGATTACCATACAGCCAATCCCCTCCGATGAAAACTGTGTCATTAATAAGGCCAAACAGGCATTTGTATTTCGGTTCGTTTGGCATGTTGATTATATGCATCAGTATGTTCGGCACGGTGTGAAATATTTAATGGGAAATTACTTAACTTTTCAATTTCTAAATAGTAAGCCTGGCATAGAATGCTAGTTATTCTTGAGAATGACTATACAATTCCAAGATGGTAACTAATGTCAAGTAGCCTACAACCACTATGATTATGTTACTTAAAAAGATATAAGGAAAATGAGTGGAAAAGTAAAAAAAATTTCATTATAACTACTGGAAATATCAAGCTAACAGAATAAAAGTATATTCGCTTCATGTAAGCGTAAAATATAGTACAGATCTTGCAGAACTGCATACTTATTCGTAAAGGAGCTTCCTTGAGATGTGGTCTAAAATGTATCGTAACACGTAAAGTAAATGTTTTAATAAAGTTTGAAACTCAATCATTTTCCATTATATAATTTGAAAAATATAAGTCTTCAAAAATAAGTTTTTTCGTTCGTGATGCATACTATAACTAGCATAAGGCAATCATAAATTATACACTTTTCTATTGAAAATTATATAAAACTAAATTGACAAGATTAAATTCATTAATGCGAATGTACACATTTAAATAATATTTACTTAACAGTAAATTAATGAAAATCATGAAAGATATGCCATGACAATGAGAGTAAAATTTACTCTTTCGTTAAAAATTAATAAAAGAAGATTAATGTGTTAATTAGTTCAATAATAATTATTGTGGGAGGGGATGAAGGACACCCCTATGGTTGCAGAATTTCATACTGGTGGTGGAAATAGACACCTCGCATCGTTCTGCTTCACTCATCTATTCTCTCTATATCTCTTTCTACTTCTATGTACATCTCACTCTTTTTAACGAACATGTATACACACCCTTTGTTTTGTTTCTCTTTTTCCTAACCTTCATCAAGGATAATTACTACAGTTAAGGCCAGGATGCGCCTGTGCGACATATGTATCCGTTGTTAAGGATGGATTAAATGTATTTGATAAAAACGTATAATAAGTTACTTGTATTCACCATCTGATATACACGAATAAAAAAAATAAAAAATTAAAGCCTCATTTATTTAGATATTATTATTAATCATAAAAAATATGTATTTACTTGTCTTCAATGAAATTATTAATTTATTAATAGGGCTTAAATTTATATAATATTTTACTAGGTTTATCCTTTACCTTAATGCAAGACAAGAATAAATTTACTAGTCAATAAATATTAAAGGAAGAAACATTCCTTTATCTAAGTTAACCTTACGTAACAGAACAGCTGACACCTGTATCCTGTAGGTAAAGTTTCCTCCTTAATAACATTTATAAGATTAATTATTCTATAAATTAAAACAGTAAGCCTAACGCTTAATAAAGAGGGATAAAATTTTCAAGAGAAGCGAGAAACTGAATAGAAAAACAGAGAGAGAGAAACAAGCAGACGCACAGAAGACTTTTACCGCCAAAGTTTTAGCGGTCAAGGTCCTCAATAACGAAAAAATAAAATGTATTTTTAGATATTTCTTAGATCATGGCGAATTTGATATTAAATATTTATTATTACATGTGAAATTATTTGTATTTATTAATTTTTCTTCTTTTTTTGCCTACCTCCCGGAGCCGGTCATGCAACTAAGCAAAACTCAGCTCCGAGGAACAAAGTTCCTGCCAGATAGCCGGGACTCAGTCTTTTAGACGCTATGTCTCTAATGAGGGGACCCCAAAGGATACTCCACACCGGGACTGGGTCTTACTTTCCCCCAACTATACTGCAAGGGAGTTCCCGCCCGATCATCGTAAGCGGGAGACCGAGGCCTCCCACCACGGTCTCCCCGAGACCGAGTATTTTCTTTAGTTACTGATATACAACGATTGTATAAAGACTCCCCTTTCAGATGTAATTATGTAAATGACAAACAAAAAAATCACTTAAATATACTTATCATGAAAAATTGTACAATAATTTTTTGTGTGTTTTATTTTTGGAATTTAGTAGATTTTAAAGTGAGTCCTATTCCTATACCCTGTAGACTTTCAAAGAATATTTAATTATTTTCCTCGTCTCCTCAGAATGTAGGATATATTGGTTTTATAATATAATAAATTCTAACAGAATTAGAACACGGTGATGTCTACAACACGGTCGTACATCAAAGGTTTGCGAGGTGCGCTTATGATGAATAATTTTTAAGGTTAGTTAAAAGAGACAATTATGGCAATTAACCACGTGACTAATACGCGTGGTCATCTAAGTCGGTAAAATTATATTTTTCATAAATTTTTTTTCCTTACTTCATTAGGTTAACACTATGGACTTTGAATTTTATGCCATCAACTTTAATTTCATGCGATATATGAATTAAATATATGTAATTGAAGCTTTTTATGTATCACTTTCTAGACGAGATTGGAAATTTTCCAACTTAGATTCCATCATGCTAAAGGACATTTTTTGATTACGAGTACAGAAAGCTGGTTTTACATATATATATATATATATATATATATATATATATATATAAAACAACATTCATTAGCGATTCATAATAACGTCCAGTGAAAGCTAATAAAGATA
The DNA here is from genome assembly GCF_047948215.1 of Lycorma delicatula. NCBI lineage: Eukaryota > Metazoa > Arthropoda > Insecta > Hemiptera > Fulgoridae > Lycorma > Lycorma delicatula. Next base: position 91,801,199 of record NC_134460.1, read on the forward strand.
AATTGATGAAATTTGTATACGGATTCTTCTTATGTCGTAAGTGTGCACACTAAAAAAGAATTTTTTAAAATATAGTGTTTAAAAGGTTAAAATGAAGTAACAATTCTTATTTTTTTAATTTCTCAGTAAGAAATAAAGATATCAATTTGAGTTTTGATGTGTGCAATCTTCATGTAAATATCTAAAAACCGATTTATAGATGTTTTGAAACTGCGAGTTAAAGGGTTAAAATGGATTTTTTAATTCTTTTTGCTATTTTTTTAATTTCTCGGTAACAATTAAAAATATCTTGATTTTTGAAGCAATTAAAATTCATGAGAATATTTAAAAATCAATTTCTAGTTTATTTAAAATTCGACCTTGAAAGGGAGAAAAAAAGTAAAAAATGTTGAACAATTATTGAAATTTTTCCCCATTTCCGGCCATAATAAACGAGATATTCACTAGATTTGGATTTATAATTACTCTTCAGAGAAATAATTAAAAAACATTTTCGGTTTTTTATTTTATTTTGATTTTTTAAGGATGGTGTACAGCGTGGCGACTCAACCAACACAGCCACTGCCACTGTTACTGTAAGTGCGACGCGACAAGCTGCACCTGCCTCCGGTTACTGGACTAAAAAACATAAAATACTACTAGTAGTAGTGTTAACACTACTACTCCTAGTAGTGTTTATCGGGTAATGTTAAGAAACGGGCAAAACACATCTTTACCCGTAACTAAGGACGGGTTAGCTGTAACCACTATTTATAAGATAGTGACCAACTATTTTGAAACTTGCTTTCTTCAGATCACTCAAGGTTTCGGGTTTTGTACTGACCAAAATATTGCTCTGAAGAAATTACGGTATACTGATAGTTTTTATAAATTTAACAAGCTTTATTTGTTACTTATCATTATTATTCTCAAAGCATAAGTTTAATGAACTCAAGAGGATACTGGGGGCAGATTCCCCTGGCTAGATGAGAAGGACGAGCGAAGTAGCCCAGTTCGTATATTTATATTTTTTGTCCGTTTATTTTCGTATTCATTTCAAATTCTGATTATGTATTTCGCGAGCAAAAACGCGACAGGAAATACTAGTATATATATATATATATATATATATATATATACAGTATATATATATATATATATATATATATATATATATATATATACATATAAATTTTGTCCATATATTAAGAATCTAATTTAAATTTGCGTTATCACATTCTCAATTAAATTTTCGTTATCAGTAAAGAGTGATTCCGTTTCAGTGAACCAAATTATGCGGTGAGCTTTCTGCTGCGGCATCGTCATCGCTATGGTACTACCCGTTAAAAGCACAAGGTTAATTGCCACTCAAGGTCATAAGGAAGTGCCATCTGTCGCCGGTTTAATTTCGAACTCGTATGTTAAAAATTTTTTAATTAACTAAACACGCTGGAACATACATTTTATCTCTAAATTAATACAAGTTTTTAAAACCCATTCTTTTGTAAATATTATGTAACTTTTCCCATCATTCAATTCTCTTCTGAACTAGAAAAATTGTTTTTTCCATGCAGATATTTTTGTGTGCCAGAGAATTAGTGACTGGATATTTTCTTCATTGGTAAAAGTTCTATACCTTTTTAAATCAAAGTACGATTTATTTATTTTTCTATCTAAAATATATTGACAACTAAATTACCAATATAAATTTGGGTTTATTATTTACATGAAATTATTCAACAAGTAAACATGAAGCATAGAAATATGATATGGATCGAATACTGTGCACGAAATCTTTCGTATTTTATGAAAAATTATAAAAAAAACAGGATATGGTCAGACTTAGAATCGATTCACTACCCATTTATAACATTTTTTCTGGTTAGTATGCAGAAATATTAGGAATATTGAACTACAAAATATTAATAAATCAGATAGATATTTAATTAAACATCCGTCATAAGTAACTGTAACTTAAATTAAAAAGAATTATTTTTTTAAGTTGTGTTGCCTTTCGGATGTAGTGGTTTTCATTTTAAACTCATATACGGGAAAGGGGGGTTCTGGGTTTAAATCCCATCATCGTAGGGTCTCTGATATGAGATTCCGGCTTGGAATTTAAATCTAGCCAGATTCAAACCCAGTAATTAAGAAATGGATATCAAAAGACCAGAATTAACTATATAGCTTTATATAAAACCTTGAAACATAGTTGTATTTTTACGTACAGTATTCTTATAGAGACAAGAAACCAGTAAAATATAAGGATACAGAATTTGCTCGAACCGTAATGTCCGACATGTTCAATAGTGAATCTCTTCGAAGTCCGACCAGTCAAAACCTGGTTAAGCTTGGAATTTTTCATACTATACAAAAGATTTCATGCACATATTCGATCCATATCTTATTTCCTTGCTTCATGTTTACTTGTTGAGTAATTTTATACAAATAATAAACACAGATTTAAATTCGTAATTTAGTTGTCAATGTATTTTAGATAGAAATTAAAATTAAATTTTTAATTTATTAAAGGGCATTTTACAAAAAAAAGAAATTGCTTTCAATTAATTTTGATATTTTTCTAATCTTTTATACTACTAATTCATTCCATTATGATCAAAATTACGAGCAGCAGTATTAAAAATTAATAAATAAACCGAATAATACACCAAAAATATACATAAGTTCTTCTTTTTTTGGCTACTTTGAATGAAATGTTCGGATGGAAAAGGAAAGTTATAATACCTTTTAAAATATTTATTTTTTAGAATTTACTTACATAAAGTTCTAGAATATGCATAAGGAAGGAAATAAAAGTAAATAAAAAAGGAAATTAAAATACCATTATTAAAAAATAACAGGAAGACAAGCCGAAGAATAATAATTTATAATACAACACCTGGTATACTTAACACGCAAAAGTAAAGGGTGAATTTATTTTTGAATGAAATTGTAGCACAGAATAACAGGATATAAATTAAGCAAGAAGTAGCGGTGAATATATATATACTGAAAATAATAATAGACTATTATTTTTTTTTTTTTTATACGAAATCATTATTTTGTTTTATTTTATGTAACGTCTCAGTATCGAAAACATTAAAACATCTGAATCATCCATTAAAAATATAAGAAAATATGACCACGTAAGCTAACAAAAACAAAAACCGAAAAAGAACTTACATAGTTATGAGATGATACATTACGTAAAAACTGCTCTATGTAGCTACAAAAACTTATTTGACGTATGAATTCATTTTGATTTCATACTTTTATTAATTCACTAAAACGTCGCTAATTCCAACTAATGCGGACCAAGATCGGTGTGAATTAGTGAAATTTCGAATTATGGAACAATTTTAAAATCACGTATAATCTTAAGTTCTACGAACGTAATTAATTTAGATAAATCTCAAAGCGTAAATTTAAATCGGTGAAATCAATAAAAAAAAGTATAAAAATTAAAAATTTTAATTATGTAATTTTAATAAAAACTGACAACTACTAAATATTTATATGTACTACACTACATTAAAAAAAAAAATAATAATAAACTATTCACGATATTTGATTAGTAAAACATTCTTAAAGTAATACAGCTCCTTTTTTAAAATTAGCCTACAGTACAGTATTTCATTAGCAAAAGTCTGAAATTTGTTTTTGAGTATATTATTTTTGAATTTGTTTTGATACAATATCCTGCTTCATTTTGTTAACATGAAGAGATATTTATTAAATTCACTGTTTGTATTATACAACTTTAATAATAAATCAACATGATCTTTTTCGTCACTTAGTTTTACAGTCACTTGTCGGATTTCTTTACAGTTATCTTCCTCACTGTCGGAACAATCTAGTTGGATATCGCCAGCTAAACGTTCGTCTACGGCAGCCGCTATTTCTTATTCCCTCTGGACAGCATACTCAAAACCATCTTCATTTAACTATTCTCGTATGTCTTCCAGGGTGCATTGTTCTTTGGCGTTTTCTAAAATATTCCTGTACTCGTCTTCTTCAACTTCGCTGAAATCTTGTTCATGATATTCATCCTGTGAAAGTGTTTTTCATGCGTTTGAAATTGACATAGCTTCTTTTACCTCCTTCCACCAACTCGAAACCCTACTGAATACGGCAGTTTTTATATTGTAATCTTTCAGATTAATTAATGTCTGCTCACCTCTTATGTCACTGAAGTATGAATCATTTTTGAAAAACTAAACAATTTTGAAGCCGTTTCTTTTTATATAAAGGTTTGCAACTAAGGTCGTCTTATCCATTTGTTGGATCAACGCTGATGTATTCAGAGGCATAAACAAACTTCTGATTTTTCTACTACACTTCCGTAAAATGTCTTCTGATGGATGCACTGGCGCATTATCTAATAATAGTAATCCTTGAACTTCATCTGAGGAAGGGCCTTATCTGCCATTTGAGATCTGATAACAGATGGAACGAAATCTTAGTGAAACCATGATCTGAAAATTTCACCAAGCGTTTCTCTTGGCTTTATAAATTAGTGGCAGGTTTGTATCTGTTACATTTTTCATAGCTCTCGAATATCTTGATTTTCCGACTATTATAGATTTATATTTGTGTGTTGCATCAAAATTAGCATACAGTAATCCTGAGATTCTCATTTTATTAATTTTACGTCCAGGAGTACGTGATTCTTTTTTGTTGGGTTCAGTATTATTTGAAATTTCCTTCCATGACAAACCGGTCTCGTCCGCGTTGTAGATTTGCCACGGTTCCAATTTATTATCACGAATTACTTTTTTCAGATTTTCATGATACGGACGAACACTTTCATGATCTGAACTTAAATTTTCTTCGCATATCGTTCGGTTACATATTTCATGCCGATTTCGCAATCTAAACACCAACCCGTACTCGCCTTAAAGTCTTAATTTTCGAATCTTTGAGCAAAACGTTCAGCAGCAGCTTGCAGTTCTGCCCACGGATCGGGACACCAGCAGCTCGTTGTTGGTTGGACCATGTCCAAACAGTTTTATCGATGTCAGTTGTTTTGACCCTAGTTGTTCGCTTTCGTTTACTACTGCCAACAATCCATGAAAAATTAGTAATATCCGTTCAATTTTTATTATGTCATAGTAAGTCTACTTTCTGATCTCAAACTCATTTAAAACATTTTGAAGTGAAAAACCGCTGTCAATATGTTTTAAACTTTAAATCTTTTGTTCAATAGAGTGTTATATAAAAAGTTCGATAACCCATTTTTAAAAGGAAAACGTGGAATTAAAAGCACACAATCAAAACTAACAGTACAGTATACTACAGCCTACTGTTTTACACAATAACAGATGGTATTAACAAGGCACAATCAAAATTGAAACTCATGGATTATTGCAGTAACAGCATTTATAGTTGGTGAAAGGAAGTGCTTATAATTATGAGAACGTGATTATGATGAGTCACTTTCAAAGTCTATACAAAACTCTAACTTTGACTTCAATACATACAGTGGTTAATCGGTGCCACATATCCATTACTATGTAAAACTGCAAGACATACAATAATACAGAAGCTGTATGTAAATACAGAAACACAGATACTGTACACATAAAAAAACCGCTTTCAGGAAATAATTAGTCATATTTTATACAAACACTGAAAACAGTTCATATTTATGTTACACGTTTTTGCTTACTTAAATTGATTCTAAACTTCTTTAAAAAATTAAAAATACCAGAAAAACAGGAATTTTTTTCAAAAATAATTTTTCTGCGGTAACGAAGTTTCGAATAAGTGAAGTCCGAATTAGTGAAGTTTTAGTATATATCGTTAAGCCATTTAATAGCTTCTTAACAGGAAAAGGAAGATTGAGCAGTAAGTTATGAGGATATGTACCCTCCTAGCCATTCCTAATAAAGCATGTTTTTTCTCTTATATTAAATCTACTCATTTCTGTTGGAAAATTAAAAAAAAGAACTAATTAAAAATATGAATTCCTGCCACCTTAAATATCCGATTGGCAAAAGTCCAATTTTATCATCCAATAATAAAAAAGATAATTTACAAACATAATTTTGTAATGATTTAAAAAAAAAATTGTATAAAAAACCCACTTTTTTTCTATGTACGTCACCACCAAAAACTAAGTCTTTTAAGTTTATTAACTTTATCATAAATTTAAATGTAAACCCAGGATACATCAAGTTCATGCGTTATAAAATGTCTTTTTTTTTGTAAGTTATACTCAGCTACTAAAAGAAAACTAAATTCTAGTTTCAGCTAACCGAGGTTGTTATTATTTGAGTGAACAACGATTTTATAATTTTTTTTAAACTTTTCCGATGAGTTTTGAACTTACCTTGCTTAATTATAATGGTAAATATACATTTTTGATCTTATTCTATTTCCCAAACAGTTTTGCTTAATTTACATAATTTCTTTTCATTACTCAAATTTAAAAAAAAAAAAGGGCTTACAACAAAGCTTTATTTCCTGTTATAGGTTATTTATTCTTATATGTAGGAAACATAATGATGCATAAAAAAAATTTAAAAGATTCGATATATTTTTTACCTTTTTCTGCTCACAAACCTCAAAATCACCTCCAAAGATTTTTGATTTATTTACTTTTACTACGTTAAATGGGAAAAAGTAGAATAAATTTTACTGAAAAATGTAGAACCAATAAAAAGTTACCTAAGATTCCTTTTTTGTTGATGCGGGTGAATTATGATGAAGTTTTATTGTAATATTATTATTAATAATAATTATTAATATAATAATAATTAATTAATAATAATTAATATTAAACAAAAAACAGGTTTTTAAAAATTCAAAAAATAGATCATTTTAAGATTTGTTCGGCTGCCCCACCGTCGATATTGTCCTCAAAGTATTATTATTATTTTTTTTTGCCACTTGCACTACTACAATGCTTACGAAGAAATAAAAAAAAAAATTGTTTAACAGGTATGCAATAAAGAAAAATATAGATGTTTTCGATTTTGGTGAAATTGAAAGAATTTGGACGGAATTTTTTTTAATGGTAAGAAACCATGAACCCATGTAATAAGCTTAATATAAAGTGGAATTATGTTTGCAAAAAATTGAGAAATGCGCCCCAAAGAGAAACTATTTATCTCTCCCACCTCCTAGAGATACTGACCCAAAGATTTTACCAACAAATCATCTCACATACACGAGTCTATGTATAAAATTTAATCATAATTGGTTTATCCATTCAAACACGCCAACACATGAACGTAGTACGTAAGAATATTACTCCGTACTTTTTTTTTAGGGTCCCTGGCATAGCTGTAGATCTACGATGCCAGGAAAGTAAAGAATGAAATATCTTTTTTTGAAGACTTTTAATCTAACAGGATTAAGCCTATGTGAAGCACGCAAAACAGCAATTCTAAAAATATGTTTTAGTAACTGCCAACACATCTTCATTATTACCCTCATCCAATTTTACAGTTTTCGTTTAATAATTTTCCAGTAATTTGTTATTAATCAATAAATAGACATTTCTGATAGAAAATATTCTACTTAAAAATTGGAAGAAAAAGGGGAATGTTCTTTGCACAAGCTAAATAAGAAAATTAAGGAGGGGATGATGCAGTATTTAAAAATTTAATACCTACATGCTAACTTCCGTGGTGGAATGGTAGTATCTTTCCCTGTTGTCCAAAAGTTCTGAGTTCAAATCTCGATCAGGTTTTTCGTTTCTCACAACTGTAAAATGTCCATATTATCATAAAAATAAGTAGTCAGTTTGAACTACCAAATATGAATAAATAATAATAATGTTATTATTATTAAGATATAAATATATTCTAATTAAGATAAAGAAACAATTTATCGGATATAAAAATTATTTACTTGGGAAAAACCAAACGACGCAAAATCTGTTATTCTTTTGGAAAACCATCATCTTAATTTAGATTAAGTTATATCCATGGCATGCAGGTCTAATCAAAATTTTTTAAGCAATAATGACTGTTTTATTCAGAACAAATCAATTAAAAAAGATTAGATTAACCACGTAATAATCTAACGAGTCAATATTCATTTTTTAAAATAAATAAATGCGAGTCAAGGAAAAAAAATTATTGTAATAAGATAAATAGTAACAACCGAGGATGATTCATCATAGTATTATACAATATAAAGGATAATGTGTTTTAGAGAGGAAAAAATGAAAGTCGCCATGAAGAGTAAGTCGGCACACACACGCGCGTGCACAGCTCACACCGACAGGTGATTAGCATAAGATTGTAACAACGAACCGTAACGGGGTGTGGTAATACGTAATATTATTTAAACCAATAAACAAAATAATAATAATAATATTTAATAATGGTATAAAGGATGGCTACAGATATTGATTATGTAAAATTACATAATTTAACATTATAATATATAATTGCAATTGGATCATAAATGGGCAATTAGTAATGCACAAAAATTTTTTATCAAAATAATAGTTACACCAAAATATAATATTTAAGTTAATATATAGAAAGAATTATTATCAAATATCTCGTGTTAAGGAAAAAAGGATAAATTGTCTTTAGAATCTAAAATATCAAATAACAGTGACGGTTAGTTTAATGAACCATAACTAGATTTTATTGTAACCATCACGATAAAAATTTAAATTTAAAACACTTCGCTATACATTTTTGTATATCAAGTGAAATAAATCTTTGAATTAAGAGTACCGACAGGCTAAGTTATTTTGTTTTCAATCTGATATTAAATCAAAAAGCAACGGACATTGAGGGATTGACGGTTTTTTTGCAAATTGATAGGGTTATAAGATGATTTAGGAACAAAAATAAAAATTTCTCTACTTAATTGCGCATCATTTGTAATGTAATTCCCAAAAACTAGAAATAAATAAGAAATACTAACTAGTGTTAATACTTTTAACATGTAGTAAAAAAAAAAGAAAAGGTTTGTAAAGAACGAAAAGAAACGATTATTAAAATAAATTGGAAAATAAGAAAATCTAAAAAAAACCGGGTTCAAAAAAATCTAATTAAAACTAGATGGTAGTTGTTAAACAATCATCATTAGGAGGTATAGAAGAAATAGTGTTCTATATAAAAAAAAATTAAATGAATGGATTAAATTAATAAATAAATACAAAATAAAGAATTAACAATAAATACAAGATGGGATTGGAACGTTTTAAGCCGGCCTCCGTGGCGCGAATGGTAGCGTCTCGGCCTTTTATCCGGAGGTCCCGGTTCGAATCCCGGTCAGGCATGGCATTTTTCACACGCTACAAAAATTGTCATTCTCATCCTCTGAAGCAATACCTAACGGTGGCCCCTGAGGTTATAAAAAATAAAAAGGCAGATGCAGCAACTGCTCGATAGGAGAGGGTAGGTTTACCCGGGGGTGTGGAAGAAGAAGTTTGTCCATGAAACATCCTGAAAAGATCACTGCGATTCTTTGTTCAGTAGAAAGTGGTCCTGTGACTGAAGACATGTTTTCGGTTTTCGGCGAATTATTGATATCGGAAAATAGATGGAAAATATTACAACGAGTTTGTGTCAAATTTTGTTTGAAAGCCGGGAAATCAGCTTCGGAGACTTTGAACTCTTAAAAAATCAGCTTTCGGGGATAAATGTCTGAGCCAGATAAATGTTTTTATCTCGGTCAACAGATTCGAAGGTGGCCGCGAGTCAATCGAAGATGAAGCCGGTCCACTTCAATTAATTTGTAAAAAATCTATACAATCTTCATAAACCAATGGTAACAGTAAAAATAGAACCTACGCTTTAGGTAATTCTTATCGAAAATGTACATTTAGCTAAAATCCATCTAATCATTAAAAATTTATAAATTTAAAAAAATGTCCAATAAACAGAAATTAGTTAGGAAACTTACTTTATCAATAATGATGCAAAAACTACGTTATTGAATAACAGTAGGGAACGAATAAAGAAAAAAAAACTTTTAATAGCCAAAAAGCCAGTACCCAAAATGTTAACAAGTCTTCAGAGTTTTAAATTTACAGAGAACGTTAATGTAAAAATTTTTTTATCATAAAAACATTAAACGATTATCCCCTCCCTCAAATTTTGTTTTCATAGGAGGAGATATCGTTTTGGTTGGTTTAAGATTCATGGACTCTCTCTTGTGATACATATTTATCTTATCCAAAACTAAAAATATAAGAGGCGTGATTAGGTCATGGTAGACATTCCGAGTTTGAGAATTCAGTGGAGTAATGTTTTTATACTTTTAACATTTCAATTGATATTGTCTAAAACAACTAGAATTGATCTATTTTTTTTATTTTATTATACAGAGGATGTAAAAATGTTAATTTCATATTCTTTCGGAAGTATTTTTTTCTGCTAATTAATAATCATTTCCTCATGAAATCATTTATTTCCTCACTACTGGTGATAACCGTTTAAGAGTAGAAATGATAATCTCTTTTTAGATAAACATTTTTTTTTGTGAAAAGGTTTTGAACGTCTTCTTTTTTTCCAATTAGTCACGTAAGTATATCGTACAATTATTAATGCTCTTTAATTTAAAATGGCTAAATTATCAGTAGAATGTTTCCGGGATAAGTGACACAATAAAAAAATAAACCACATATAACTTTGTTTTTAAAATATTTACTCAAGTAAATATAGTAAATAATATTTTGTTTCTTTCATCTGTTCGCCTTTTTTCAATTCCTCTAAAGACAACTTGCTACAGAAATTTAAAAAATGCACTCAATTTTTTTTAGCAATTATTAAATGAACTGTAATCAATTTTTTAAATTAAAATGTCGTTAAAAAGAAAATGTTGATTTTACTAACGATGTGCTGATTCATCTGGTTTTATATTCCCACCCTGAGAATGCTTTTATAATACATTCTTTATATAATATAAATTGGGATAAATCATTTTTATGGCTTTACAAATCTAATTATAACTGTATCCATCGTAGAACATTTGAGGTGCAATGAAAAAGTCACACTGTTCCTTTCTCTGAGAATAATGATGTTCATTATAAAACCCATTCTTACGGTGAACAACGTATTCATCAGTAAGACTTAATATTACACAAAATTTCGGTGGGTTTGGCAAAGAATATACGACCGTATATTCAGCTTGGTGAAGCAGCCAACCAGAAATCACGTCACTCTAACTTTTCCTATTAAGTCTGGTATTGGATGTTTATTATTTTTTGAATGACTGTAGCATTTTCGATAATTACTGAAATTTCATATCAAATCGCCTACAAAATTTTGATAACCAGAATTTAAGAACAGAAAATTAATGATTACAAAAATTTTGTTGAGAAAAAAGATCTAATGTTAAAAAAATACTTTGATGGAAACGAGATTAAACAAAATCTCTCTTGTCAGTTGTTTCCATTTTCTATGAAGTCAGATTACGTTATTTTTATGTAAAAACTAAAAAACAGTTAGCATATAGATACATTAAATTATTATTTATGTATATCAGGGTAAAGATGAATTTAAAAAACTAAATTCAAGTAAGAGGAAAAATTCCTATTTTTATCGTCTTATAAGTGATGAAAATACAAATTTAAAAAAAAATTTATCTAAATCCTCACAGAAATCTACAAATATACTATCCATGGCTTTATAGAACATTATTCCCAAATAGGTAAAAACGTATTTCTAACCAATATATTTTATCTTCTTTATTCTTAACAACGATAAGATTAAAAAATAGATTTTTAAACATGAGGTATCGATTTTTTGCAAGAATTAAATACGAAAAGATCTTTAAACAATAGAGAACAAAAAGATTATAATTAATATTGTGCAGATGTTTAAATCAATAGGTCTGATTTAATTGCAGTATACCTTTTCTTCCTCGGGGGAAAAGTGCTTAATTAAAATTTAAACCCTCATGATTAATTATTACAAAACTAATAAATAACATCTATATAAATGAAAATGTAAATGTTCGTTTGTTCAAAATCTTAAATCTCCGAAAGTTCTTCACCAATTGCTTTGAAATTTTGACACAACGTTGCATTCGAATACGCGCGTGTTTTATATACCTACAATTTATATACCCTTCTTTTCTTTTTCCTGTTTAGCCTCCGGTAATTACCTTTCAGATAATACTTCAGAGGATGATAATACTTCAGATGAATGAGGATGATATGTATGATTGTAAATGAAGTGTAGTCTTGTACAGTCTCAATTCGACCATTCCTGAGATGTGTGGTTAATTGAAAACCAACCACCAAAGAACACGGACACCCACGATCTATTATTCAAATCCGTGTAAAAATAACCGACTTTACTAGGACTTGAACGCTGGATCTCTCGACTTCCAAATCAGCTGATTTGGGAAGACACTTTAATATGATGGGTGGGTCCAATTTATATATCTAAGATGTCAAACCTGAGGCAGGTAAAAACATGTTTTTTTTTTAAACAGCGCTATCTGGTGGACGTAAAAGCAGCACACGCTGTACTAAATATATTACGATTCCATCTCAATATTTCCGATATAAGTGTCCGCCATAAACTAAAAAAACTACTGACTGGACCGATTTACGCGCGGGAAAAATCGAAAAAGGTAAAAGGGAAGAAGGGGAAAATGGGAAAAAGAAAAAAGGAGAAAACGGGGAAAAGGAAATCAAAAAGAAAAGGGAAAGGGGGAAGAGGAGGGGAAAATGGTAATAAGGGAAAGATAAATGAGGGAAGGAAAGGTAAAAAGGGGATAAAGGGGACATTTGGTGAACGGGGAAAGGGAATATAATAAAAAGTAAAATGGGGAAAGGGGAAAAAGAAAAAAGGAAAGGGGGTAAGGGAAAAGGGTAAAAGGGAAAATTAAATTTTGTGAAGTTCCATAATGTTCATTTTGTTAATGTTTTATCAAACTTTCAATTTTGTTAATTTAATCTATATATATCTATCTATCTATATACATATATATATACACTCAAATCTAGCAATAGCGAAGCATTGCCGGGTCTGCTAGTAAATACAGTAAATTGTAATTTAATCTAAAACATATTACATAATTTTTTAATTTAATTTTTCAAAATTATAATTAGATAGAAAATAAAAAATGACTTAAAAAAACAACCAAATAAAATAAAAACGAAACAAATTAATTATCAAATAAGTTACAAATTTTTTCTTATTCATTCCACGTATCTGTATACGTGGAATGAATAAGAAAAAATACGAAAGTACGTGTTACGAGTTATATTTCCTTACTGAAAATTACTCGTTAATTATGATATAAACATGTTTTAACATGAACGTTTTTAAATATAAAAATACTTTTAGTCAGATGTTTTTATAACTTTTATTATAAAAAAAAACCGTAATTAACACTTAAAAAACTAGATATATCTCGTAGTTTTCTGTTTTGAATTATGAACTAACTCACATATATGTTTAAAAATGTTTACCTTTATAATACTACATTTTTTCATATTGGAATAAAGTTACGTTACTTTTTCACAATATTGGTATTGAATATTTTATTTTCATAAAATTCTTTAAAAAATTAGAGACAGAATTCTCTATTCTGCTCTAGCTGAAAAGGATAATTGATATACATGTGGAAAAACAAACGATCGATAGAAAAGAGAAAGATACAAATAGAGACCGAGAGAAAGAGAGACAGAATATAATAGTAGAAAAATACGAAATTACAATACACCAGTTTCACAGCTGGTCAACTCTCCCAGCCAACACCCAATTAACGGATATAAGCTAATATCAGAATGATGTTTCGTATTATTTGTTGATGAATGTAATCTGACATTTTTTATTTCTGTGACTCTGTAAATTTAAGCACTTTAATTGATGAAATTTCGAGAAAATTATTTGATTACTTTTAGATAACAATTAACGTTTTATAAAACAATAATTAATATTTTGTTAATTAAAAATACCTTAAACGTATTTTTTTGCCATATTATTTTAATGAGCTACATATTTTATTGAATAACTTTTACTTTAATGTTCATAATTTCAAACTAAATATTTTGTTAATTTTAAATATTTATTTTGTTAATTTAAAATACCTTAAAGGTATTTTTTGCCACTTATTTTAATGAGCTACATACTTTATCGAATAACTTTTACTTTACTATTCAGAATTTCAAACTAATTATTAAATTTTTCTTTTTACAATTCATTTCTCAACAATGTTTGATATTTGATACATATTTTTTATCAAATTTAATTTTTATTTTAACTAGAAAGCAAATAGCAGAGAAAACAATTAAGATATTTAAAAGAAAAAAAGGGTATCGTTATTAAATGACAAATTGGTTGACTCATTTTTTGTTAACTTTATATTATTATTCACTTTAATTAAAGAAACTGTTTTAACTTTTTTTATCTTAGGCAGAAATCCTTAAAGGTTTTTTATAAATCCTTAAACATGTTTTATTCTTATTAATAATACTTTCTTATACAATAAAAAAACATTTCAACGTTAGAATTTCAACGTCATCAGTCTCATAATTAATTATTAAACAATTTTAAATGAATTTAAAAAAATTAATTAAAAATTAAAATCCTTTCGGAATAATAAAATATATGAATATTAATTTATATATTTTTTAATATTTTGACAAATAACCTTCTCTTTTTTACCCCGCCCCACAGAGCCGGACCCGCACTTGCATTAATAAAGCGCAGGGGCTGCTATTGCCTCAAACCGCCTGGGAAGTAATACTGCACCCGGCGGCTATGCCGTTCCCAAGGTTCCACCCAGGCAACCGGGACCCGGTCTTTATTTTTTCCACGCCTCAAATAAAGAGATCCCCGAGAGAGTCCCCTTCACCAGGACTCTGGTCTTTCTGTACCATACCTCAAATAAGGAGACCCCAAGGGGGTCCCCTCACCGGAACTCCGGTCTTCACGGTGCTACGCCTCAAATGGGGAACCCCCAAAGGGGCCCCCCCACCGGGACTATGGTCAACTCCCCCCCCCCCCCCCCGCGGCTTCGGAAGGAGTCTCTACTCGATTATCTAGAGCGAGACGCCAGAGCATCCCCTCTCCCGGGCAGGGCTGATCCTCCAGAACCACCTAACAGCCAAGCGTAACAGTTGCCAAACCTTACGCCGCACAGCTCAAATCCGTTCCCCAGGTGAACATCACTCATGGCTTTAACGAGGTCCTGCAGCCACAACCCCCGAGCGAATAAGATCCTTACGCTGGCCACCAGTGTAAGAATCATGCGCTGGTCATCCTTACGCTGGTGGCCAGCTTCTCCACAATTAAAGCATTGTTCCCTCCTATCCGGTCCGCCGCAGGAGCCTGTACGGTGCCCTTTTTTCCAGAACCGAAAACAGAGTTCTTCTTGCGACCGCCATGTCACTCGGCAGGACACCAACCAATACGAATGCGACCTTTGGAACGCACCGCCAATATGGGTGGCACAGCGACCGTCGCCACCTACATGGTCTCCCATACGCCGGACGCATGGAGAGCACGTCGACGGTTACCATCTCCCCAGCAAACCGACACAGGTCACGGACCAGTTCCTTCTCGGTCGTCTGGACGTCAATGTCTTTAACCAGTAGGTGAACCCGCCGAGCGTCACTGCCGGTCGATACTGGGATGCCCTCCACCTTCTCCATTATCGCTTATCGAAGCTTAGCTGCAGTGTCCCTAGTTTACACACCCTGATAAAAGGTTCTCCCTCTGACCCTTGTGGGCGGAGAGGATCCCTGCCTCCGCCGGCGATACATTCTTCTTGACCGACCGGAGGATATCTGCGTCAGTCTTTCCTTCCGCCCGTACCACAACCGTAGCGCTGGGCGGCCCCGCTGTCCTGCTTGTTGGGGAACGACCTCCCGTAGCTCCCTTCACCAACGGAATCTCGAGATGAATAAGGAGCGTACTTCCACATCTCCTCCCTGCGTATTCTACCAGACGGCGGAGCTTCCAAGTCTCCACCAGTAAGATCCGCAGCACTAATCCTCCGAATGAGTGTTTGACCCTTCTGCAGCTTGCCAGAACGAACCAGGTGCTCCATCCAAGTCACCTGCTCTAGGAAGTGACCCCGATGTTGATAGCCCATTTCTGCCACCAAATCAAAAAGCCAGACCTGCGAAGTTTAGGATTCCTCCGGACTAGGGCCTTCAAGCTGCTAATACAATCGAGCAAGTCGAGTATATCAGCCTGGAATTCCTCCCGACAACTAAGAGACCCTATATCCTCGACCGCATCGTCTGTCTCCTCCCCAACCTCCATTCCGGCCGTTCCACCTAGCCGGACGTCCCCTCCAGCACTGTGCATACCATGGACTATACCGAGCTCCTCTCATCGGCCCGTAACTTCTTTTGATTTTCCGCGTCAGAGGGAGTAGTACCCGTCGCTTCGATGAAGACTCGTGTAGAAGAAGAAGACGTTTAGATGAAGACTTCCCTTCCCTCATCTGCACCCATATCAAGACCGTCCCGTGATAACAACTTCAACGGCGGCAACTCCCTCTCATATTCATCAATACTGATGTCCGCCTAGTCGCCTTCCTCGACTCCGTCATAAAAATCGTCCTGAGGAACGCTACCACTGTATCCCGGAGACACTGTCCGGGTTACCCTCCGACCCCTCCATTCACCAGGATCAGTCACGTTGAAAAACAAACACAAAAAACAGCAAAGTTGAAAACGTAAACAATTTGACTACTGGGCACGTGACTACCGAAAATCAACAGTGTCTAGCAACCGTAAGCACTGTGAAAAAACCAACTGCAGGCGTAAATACAGAAACAAAGCATGCCGAAAATACCAAAAAGAGTACAAAAACAACAAATTGCAGTAGGCAGCACTAGAATATACCACAAAAAAAATAATATTACTAAGTTTCGTCATATAAATACAAAAGTAAATAAACCCACTTAGCAACCAAATCAACAGTCCTTGGTTACCGTAGTCTAATACAAAAATAAAAACTATTTAACACTAAATTATCACAAAAACACGCAAAACTAACAGAAAAACATAAATAAACGTCTAACAAAACGAAATAATAAACGAAACACGTAATGTAAATATATCAAACCACGAAATAACAAAACACGATAGTCCCAGTAATCAAGATAGTAGTGTTAAAAAGATAGTAGTTAACACTAAATTTGATAAAATAATTATAAAGATAAATCAACATTAATAATTAACAATAACTTTACATATATAAAATATGTAATCCTATATTTTTATACATTACGTATAATTTTGTATTAATTATGCTACATATTTAAGCTATAATATTTGTGTAGTTTAAAGATAAGTATCCCCGCACGCGTGTGTCTCTCTCTCACTCTCTCTCTTTTTCTATACACACGCGTGCACGAATGCGCATGCGTGTGTGAAAGAGAGGAAAACCCTAAATCGACTTTTTTAATAATATTTTATAGGACTGTTCCATTAACATCCAAAGGAAGTGTGCTCATCGAAGAAGAAAATTGACAGAGGGGTGGTTAGGTCGCCAACTTTCTTAGTAAACGTATTTCGTATTAAGGTTTAAGGAATGCAAAATTATGTTGAAGTTTTCTGAACGTTGATTTCTATCATTTTAATTTCCTTTTCAGCAACAGAAGCAGTCGGATCTTTATCTAATATTATAAGATGTCTAATAATTTACAAAAAAAATCTATTTTTGTAACAGTTCATAAAATTAGATTGTTATAAAGAACAAATGAGGAATTTTTTTCAAATCACAGTATTTTATCGAATATAAAAATTTGTTTTCTTTTATAAAAATATTCAGAGTTTAGGCTATAAAAGAATTTCAAAAACATGTTTCATCCTCTGAAATAGGTTTTTAATATTGAATAAAATAAATAACACTAAAATAACTATAATTTTACTTAAATGATTATACATAATTATCTTTTTTTTACGTCAATGGTGTTAAATTACGATAACTACAATATTTGTTTAAAAATACTTTATGAAAAATAATATATAATTCTATGAAAGAATAATTTATTTTAATAACAATAATAATAATTTTAATCACCAAAATGCTTTTTGATTTTTTATATAAAACGTAAAGAGAAACTCTAAATGTTAACAACTCTAAATGGAAACAGAATGTTGAAACTACATGGCACACCCAGAGATGGACGTAAGTTCATATCTGGAAGTTGGTATCTAAATGTAACAAATAAGGGTGTGTGAGTCCACTGGATTTTCAGTTTTGTGCGAGAAGAAATCCGATCAAGGACTTGAGGAATCTTCTTTCAAGAATCATCTACGAGATATCAAATCTGTTAAAAATTCTTCAGTGATACAGCGAAGAAGTTTAGATCATAAACTTCTAGGAGAGGTTTAGAAACCTCTGCAAGAAGTGATCTTAACTGAAATGAAAGGTTATGACAAAATTGAGCAAAACTACATACTAAGAGGCCACAGTTTCATTTTCTGTGATCGAGATTTTAGTCAAATTATTCTATAGGACAGATAATAAAAATTATTTTGCACAATTCTAAAAAAAATCATTACAACTTACAAGTCAAAGAAGTTCTTTGATAAGATAAAATCTACCTTGGTGTAGCTGTTTTCCATTTCTTCGTATTCAATTCGGCATTTCCCGGAGTACTTAAAATATATAACTTTATCGGCGGGGTGGTTACAAGTTTTAAATCTGTTGCAAATTAAAAAATCACGACTGACAAAAAAAAATTAAAAAGAAGATATAGAAATGAGCATTATCTTTAAGTATAGCGACTGAGTACAAGTTTTGACATGTCACAATTCTGCGTTCATGACTCTGGAAGGAATGCTCGACGCCCGAGTCTACACTGCTTAAGTAGCCCTCTGGTAATTCTTCAGGCGCAGTGGGCCTGATAAGTCCATCAACTAAATACGGTTGAATTTGCACATTCACCGGCAGTGACAAGGGACAACAATACGGGGCGGTATTCAGGTAGTCTGGCTTATCTACCAAGTGCACCGAGCATTGCAAGAAGTAACTGTCACCAGCTAGCAAAAATCTGTCCAATTCTGATGACGATCATTCGGGCAGAGGCTTCAATGCCGAATTGCAATGGCGGTCGCAGCATTTGCTACACACTGGCGATAGCGCGATTCTGCTCCAAATCGATCGCTACTTTAGTTAAAATGCCCACGTACTACAAACTTCCTTTTGCCTATATCTCGGAAATGACATTGTTCATTTCGTTGGACGTATTGATTCTGCTGCGTGGTGACTGTTTGCAAGATTGCTTCGTTTATTTTATCACTGTTCATTTCGAAATCAACTTGCAGATTAGCAAACAAGTGATTGTTATACGTCAGCTATTCAAGCGCCTTTTTAATTTTATTAGTATTGACGCAAATAGAGTTCGCCACCTAGCGGTTGAAATCGGAAACTTCTGGGGACAGTTTTTGAAATTTCCATTGGATTTTCAAATGAGCGCATTCTGAGCGCGTTAGGCGTGCGAGTGATGAACATTGCTCTTTAATATAATTACTAACAGATATCCACCTTACTTCTCACTTCTACTGGTAAGCCTGGCATACGCCAGCCAGCTATTAAGAAATACCCACCGGGTTGGTCTAGTGGTTAACGCGTCTTCCCAAATCAGCTGATTTGGAAGTCGAGAGTTGCAGCGTTCAAGTCGTAGTAAAGCCAGTTATTTTTACACGGATTTGAATACTAGATCGTGGATACCGGTGTTCTTTGGTGGTTGGATTTCAATTAACCACACTTCTCAGGAATAGTCGAACTGAGAATGTACAAGACTATACTTCATTTACACTCATACATGTCATCCTCATTCATCCTCTGAAGAATTATCTAAACGGTAGTTACCGGAGGCTAAACAGGAAAAAGAAAGAAGGAATAAAATTACTAATAAAGGATAATTAAACAGGGTGCGGGTGACAATTTTGTATATAGTATAATTCTTTTTTTCAAATTAAAAATTATTTTTTTAAATATTTATACAGCCTATGACACTCCGGTAAAGTAAGGATTCCAACGCGGGGTCATACATCTTCATCGGTTCAGCCGTTGAGCTGCTACAGTGGAACAAATATACATATATTAGCAAAAATAAATATATTACACTCCTTTTTTGGCAGTCGTGTAAAAAATGCTACAGTATGGATAGGGAACTAGTTTATTACAACTTTCGAATCAAAAAATTTGGTTCCAAAAAACGTTTCCCTGATGAAAAGTTCCTGTAAACCAAACCAACATTAAAGATGTGGAGAAACTACGGCCCTACATTCCTGATAAACAACAGACTTACTACAAGTTGCTAATGAACTGACTCAACTGCAAACAATGACCAGAAGATGAGAATGTTGAAAAAGTTTTTTTTGTACGAAAATAATTTTGTTGAATAAAAAATTTATTGAAAAATAATTAAAAAGTTTTAAACCATTTATTGTTTCATTTAATTATGAATTTTTACTTTTTTATCTTAAAATATTTGTAGCAAATCGTTGTATCTTAAAACACCAAGAATTTTCTTTATTAGGTCATTAAATCGAATATTTGTTTCTATCATGAATAATTAGTTGTTTTGTTTTAAACTTAAATGATTATATTCGCTGTTTATTATTTAATTTAACCATTGATTTTAGTATTATTTTACATCTTACCATGTCTCACTCTCGTGTTTTCATGTAAAAAGAGACCTTCATCCAACAATTTCTTAGAATTTAAAAAAAATTAATGATAGATATTCAACAACAAAACAACTTACTTTTTATAATGCATTATAAAAATAAATTTCTCAAAAAAATAAAAATTCCACTTTTTAAAACAATTCGAATCGCTATATGTTAATTAGATTATGTTTACAAAACTTTTTAAAAAAATATTCGATGTTAAATCATTAATTATGGAAAAATATTGGGCTCCAATAAAATATATTTGTCCCGATATATGTACGTTTACGAACGCACCTTTTTTACATTTGAATTGATTCATACAAAAGGGGAACTTGCACAATAAAGTCGATCTCACACAACTGGAGAAAAGTGGGAAGAAATTGCATGTAGAAATATCAATAAAAAATATTTAAAGCTAATATGGTTCTGGTATACCTGAAATAAACAGTGCTATGCAGTAATAAACTAATGCGGTCCTTAAAAATAATAAATAATAGTCAGAAATAATAAAGTCAAGGAAATGGAAAATTAATCATTGTAATTTATTGTTAACGACTATCTAATATTTCTGTAATAAATATTTCAAGAAAGTTTATTTAAAGATCCAGTAAAAAATTTAAAATTTGTTAAGATAATCTTTAAGAAAAGTTTGGGCAATTAAAATAAAATTTTTGTTTTTATTTTAGTTTTCTTCACTTAGTAAAATAACGGAAAAGCCATGGATGAACTGAATATGAATTAGGTAAATAAAATATGTTAAAGTTTTGTGTAAAATGTTTATAAAGATGATTTTACGCTGAAACACTGTTTGAAATTAAATTTTAATGTTTACGATTCTCTTTACCTTGTACGTTAAGTTCGAGTACAAGAGGATGTTAAGGTGATTTAGGCCCTCCTCCCCAGATTCTTGAAGCGTTATATTACCGAAATTCTTAGGAGCGGAATTTATATGCGTCATCTCATCAGTACAAGTTCCACGCTTTTAGTACATCACATGTTTTGTTTTATTTCACATTTTTGTTGATGGTTTCAATTCATTTTTATATTCGACTTACTCGTACTTAATGTTGGATTAAGTCTTTGTAGCTTCTTCCAATTACAAAAAAAAACGAAAAGTCCCTATCAATCGTTCTTCTACAGATATAGGTGTAAATTTAAAAAAAAAAAAAATTCAACCAAATTTAATAATGCTTCAAAAACTAGCACTGTTTTTTCTGATAATTTTTAAAGCCCATCAGGTTTATCTTCTCGTAATTCTTTTGGGAGGATATGCCTATTTCTTCACGTTTTAAAATAATTTCTTTTTGTTTTCATGTATTTTATGTTCATTATGTAAATTTAAAAATTAAGCCGCCAAAGCAAAATTCATTCTACTGCATAATAAGCTCATGTTACTCCTCAACATTACTTCTTATTACTCAATATAACCGAACGAAAACACGAATCAAACAGAATAATAAAGATAAAGTACGCAAAGCTGGCTGGAATTTTTAAGATGTATACTTGAAACATGTAAAATATTAAGTTTTCATTCATAAAAAAATGTTCAAGTCTTTTTCGTTATAATTGTGTACAAGCTTGACATTTAAAAAAAAAATAACTTTAATGGAAGTGAAATGCACAGAATCTCATAATTCAAACCCCGGATTAATACGAAGCATTCCAAGAACACATTCTAAATACCTGTGTTAATGGGTCGGTTAATGAGAAATACATATCCAAAAACGGCTAGACAATTTTTAATAAATTTCTTACATTAAGTATATTAGAGGAAGAGAGAAATAAAGTCGTTTTTGGCTTTATCTTAATTAACTCCAATGTATTGTTGTTTTATCAATATCACAAGCCTATAAAAATAAAAATGATATTTAATCCCACAACAGAGTCATCTTTCCACTTTGTTCATTTCAGGGAGTATATGTATACTAAAAATTATTTCTTTAAAAGAAAGCATTTCGATTGGTGAATACTACAATTCATAATTTCTAAAAATAGAAATCGTCAGTGTCTCGCAGCTAAAATTTCTTCCGTACCTCCACGATGGTTTTGCTCCATATTTTGAAAACCTCCCTAAGTTATTCTTTCAAAAGTTACTAATAGAAAAGCATGCAAAAAAGATGAGGTATGAGATAGCCGATTACCGATTAACAGACAGACAATTTTTATTTTGGTATAGAAAAATAAATATATAATAAAATTACTCATTAAAATATCTTTAATGAATATTTTAATAGCGGAAACAATAAAATACAACAATACGGATACAGCGGCAATATAAGAGAGAAGAAGCAAATTGGATAAATTATATTTCCTGACCAAAGATAATTGCAATTAAAAAAAAAGCCCCAAAAATGGTCAAACAGATATTACGCCAGTGTTGAGGACCAGTGGTACCAGTCGGAGATGAAACGTTACACCTTACAAACCTGGAACCGTAAAAGTAAATAGAGAGAAGAAAAATGAGAACAATCCTAGGCCCCAAGAAAACAACAACAGAAGGATACAGACTGAAATCCAACCATAAAATACAGGATATCGAAAAATGATAAGATAAAGGAGATAGTGATTCCTGGGCTATGTATGCAGAATGGACGGTCAGAAACTAAGTAAACAAGTATTCATTCAATTCTGGGAACAAAAGAGCAACTATCGGTACCTAAATTCTATGTTTGTTTGTTTATCCTTCGAGACTACCGTTAGGTATTGCTTCAGAGGATGAAGTGAATGACTTGTAGCGTGTGTGAAAATACCATGCTTGACCGGGATACGAACCCGGGACCTCCGGATGAAAGGCCGCGCCACGGAGGCCGGCAACTATGGGTATCTACAACAAATGAAGAAAAAATTACAATCAAGGGATCCGAGAACAGAGAAATGAAATTGAAAGTTATTAAGACAAAAAATACACGAATCTGAGTTTGAAACGCTGAGGAAGGAAAAGAATCACAACAAAGTGAAATGGTCAGAAGAAAGACAAAAAAAGCGAAAAGAATATTGGGAAAAAAGGAAAAAAAAACAAAAGAAATTTACGTAGTCTATAGTCTAACCGCAAAAAAAAAATATTTTTTAGCAGAATAATAAAACAAAATTCAATATAAAATATATACAGTAAAAGAAATGGCAATATATTTTTTTACAACTGGAAAGCAACAGATGAAGCATGTTGCTTTTTCAACATGTCTTTATTTTTAACGGGTTACTACTCATACACATATAGGGCTTCTACAATCGCCCCTGCTAATCATTCTTGTATAAGGTAAGACTTCTACGCGCCTAGGACTAAAATGATCGATAGGTATTAGATTTTATGCAAAAAAAAAAGAACAATAATAATATACTTCTACCTTTAAAATTCAACAAATTTGAAAATATTCTATTCTGTAACTATTTTTACCGTATATTTATTTAAAAACAAATATATATATTTCCTAAAAAAACAAATAAAAAAAATAATAATCATTTGAATGTTATCAACAAATATCTAACTGTTTTATGTTTGCATTCTTTATCTATTCACGAGTTAATTACACAAATATAATAGAACGATTATGAAATATACATAAAAGTTTAACACTCGAAAGTAGATAACCCGGTGCGAAGCGAACCTTGAATAATAAAAATTTAGAAAAAACCATAGAAGATTATTTTCCATCATGATTTATAAATCAATGAGTTGTATGTATCAACAGTATGTTAAAAGTGCAGAGTGTACTAACTTGGACGATCGGAGTACCTGAGAAAAAAAACTAAAAAATTTTAGAAACGCGGTGCTATAGGAGAATGTTAAAAATCAGATGGGTGGATAAAGTGACAAATGAAGAGGTATTGCGGCAAATAGATGAAGAAAGAAGCATTTGGAAAAATATAGTTAAAAGAAGAGACATACTAAGGCATCCTGAAATAGTCGCTTTAATATTGGAAGGACAGGTAGAAGGGAAAAATTGTGTAGGCAGGCCACGTTTGGAGTATGTAAACCAAATTGTTGGGGATGTTGGTTGTAGAGGGTATACTGAAATGAAACGACTAGCACTAGATAGGGAATCTTGGAGAGCTGCATCAAACCAGTCAAATGACTGAAGACAAATAAAAAAAAGGGGGAGCTTTTCAACGATATTCATAAGTGGTATTTACTTTCATTGGTTCCACAGTTATAGTCAAATGAAAGTTTAATTAATGAATTATTTGGATCTTAGCAGGGGAAGAGCACATCGGTTCAAATCAGACTTCATGTCCCTTTTTTTTTTAACTTTTTTTTAAATTAAATATATTGATCTACAATAATAATTAATCTGACTGTAAAAAAAAAAAATTCAGTAAATAATAACAATAAAAAAACGAAAAAATATTATAACTAATTAATGAAATAAAATTTTATGTAATTTTCATTAAAAAAAATGTATATGTGCGTAAAAAATGTAATTTAATTGGCGTACAAGTAAGTCACGTGGTGCTACATCAAATTTGGTGAAACATCTGATTATTCGTTTTTGTTTTCATTTTGTTGTTTGGTTACATCATGATAATTTAAAAAAACAATAATTTAACATATGTTATAAAAAATAGTATTAGATATAAAATTTATATTTATTTTAAGAGTAATAAAGGGACTTTTACCTTATACTAATACTTCAGGTAAGATTGTTGAATTAATAATTGTATAAATATTTGATGTTAATAAAAAATATAAAAAAATATCAGAAGTTATTAATGAAATAAAATTTTATGCAAATTTCATTTAAAAAAAATGTATATGAGCAATTTAATAGGCGTACAAGGAAATCATGTGATGTCCACATCAGATTTTTTTTTTTTAATGTCTTCTTATGCATAGTAGTGAGCAAAAAATAAAAAAATAAAAATACTTTGGAGGCAATACTGAGTGGGGAAGCCGATTAAAGTTTAGAAATATCGATTTTTTAAAAATATATATATTTTTGTCTGTTTAACTCTTAATGTTATTAAAATTATTTAATATTTAATATTATTAAAATAAAAGTTTAAATATTAAGCTTTTAGTAATAATTTTACAATAAAATTTCATCAAAATTCACCCCCACCTCCTAAAAAAGAAATCTTAGGTGTACATTTTTCAGTGAATTTTTTTTTGTTTCTTACATTTAACAAAGTAAACTAGAAAAATCAAAAACATTTTTTTGGAAGGTAATTTTGGAGGTGGAGGAGTAGAAAAAAATAAAAATACTGACTTTTTTAATTTTTTTTGTTTTGTTTTATTTAAACCATAAATAATAATAATTGTAATTTTTTAATGATAAAATTATAGTAAAATTTCATCATAGATTACTTGCTGTTCCAAAAAAAATTTTAGGTAATTTTTTCACGTGTAATTATTCTTCCACTACATAAGAATAAGTAACCAAGCCAGGAGTGTATTACAACTTTGTTGTAGCTTTTTTGACACACAATGGAATCATTCATGATTTAAGTCAAATTAAACGGATACATACCTAGTGTAATATTTAACAATACCACCTAGTGTGTCCGTACAGCTGATATTTAAACACTGAAACAGGTTCTCCTTTGTTAAATTTTTTCACGAACAACAAGAAAAAAAAAGAAAACTTAAAACATATAGATACACGTATAAAATTCGGTAAGAAGTCCGATATGAAAAAAATCACGTTTTAAAACTCTTTGTACTATTTTAAAATAAATTCCATATTTCTTTAAATGTTCTTAGCATACAAATAGTAAAAGCTGTTTATACGGAAAAAATGTTCAAGGTTGAAAAAAAAACAAAAACTATCGTTGTAAGTTTCAAAGACCTTCTTTAACGAAATCATTTATTATCGTATCTTGCTAAATACAAGCAGTAAATATAATGCAATACTTTACATTGGAAAGAGATATATATTAATTTATTGCGCTATCATTAATCGTATCAGATTTTTTTTATTGCTGTGATGCATGTAAAATATCTAAGCTATAAGAAGTTCTACTAAAAACTGTTTTCATTGAGAGTATTGATGTTCACAAAATAGGCAGTCTTTGTGATGAACAGAGTGAATTTATCACTTTTAGTGCTAAATTTCATCTGCATTTTAATAGGATTAATATGATAATGTCAAACAGAATGTTCGGATAAGTGAAAAAAGCAACAGATATCCACCTTACTTCTCACTTCTACTGGTAAGCCTGGCATACGCCAGCCAGCTATTAAGAAATACCCACCGGGTTGGTCTAGTGGTTAACGCGTCTTCCCAAATCAGCTGATTTGGAAGTCGAGAGTTACAGCGTTCAATTCGTAGTAAAGCCAGATATTTTTACATGGATTTGAATACTAGATCGTGGATACCGGTGTTCTTTGGTGGTTGGGTTTCAATTAACCACACATCTCAGGAATGGTCGAACTGAGAATGTACAAGACTAACACTTCATTTACACTCATACATATCATCCTCTGAAGAATTATCTAAACGGTAGTTACCGGAGGCTAAACAGGAAAAAGAAAGAAAGAAAGCTATTAAGAAATACAACTATTACATTTTCAATAGTAATTTGTGTCTCATGTCGATTCGCCTACAAAATTTAGAAAAAAGAGAACCCAAGAATGTCTTGAAGAAGTGTATTACCCCTTTGTGTTGCAGAGACAAGAATTTTGATTCCTTAATGCTGGTTCAACCTAATAATAGCGGCTATATATTTTTCATTAACGAGCTATAATAACTGTTCAATTTTCGAGACCATTCGTTCTCAAAATGGGCGATAACACCCATTTTGAGAACGAATGGTCAAGCTGACAGCTTCTTCAATATTTGCGGAAAAAGAATTTTTCACCAGTCATACACCTTCAATTTCAAAATATCTTCAAATCATTTTTCAGTGTCCAATTTAAGTTTGTTAATAACGCCTCTTTGTGGGCGCTGGAGGCCTTCAGGGGGATTGGTAGAAGGACCACAGAAAACTTTTGGCGTTCAGGCGTCTAGGAAGGAAATGGTAGATTAAATATAGGCAAAAATTATGTTTTCCTGATAATTTAAACTAAAATTAAATACCTATTACAGTAGTACAAAAAATTAAAGGGACATCTGTATTTTATGATAAAAAATGATTGTTTTCAAACTACTTTAACTTTGCAACCAAAAGGCTTACAGAGACGAATAAAAAAAATTAAAGCTTGAATACTTCACTTTTTGACAGTATACTTCAGATTTCAAAAATCATCAAATTAGAAAAAAATCAGCGAGAAGGAAAGTTTTTCTTCATGTTTGATCAAGCGCATGGGAGAAACGAAAATTCTTCAGAAAATTACATTAAAATTGTTTAAAAGCTTAAGACTTTAGCTTTAATTTCTTTTTTTTGTATGTCTCTATAATTTTTCTGAACCGAAATATTCCACTTTAAAGAGAAAAGGTAACTTTTATCTTTAATGCTGCATATCTCCCAGTCGTATCTCCCAACGTATTGATACAAATAAATATGGAAATTAAAGGATTTTGATTTAGCTGATCTAACTTTAACGACAAATTGTGAGGTGTTTAATGTAACGTTACAGTTTTTGGCTTTTGTTCATTTTGTGCTGAGGTAATGAAATCTTTAAAGATTGAGATTGCAGCGTGTATCACCCGCTCGCAGCTTTACCCAAGATCATGTTACAGTCTCAGTCATTAAAGATTTCAATATCTCGGCACAAAATGAACAAAATCCAAAAACTGCAACGCTACATTAAAGATCTCACAATTTGTCTTTAAAGCTAGATCGAAACCCTGTAATTGCTGTTTTTAAGAGCGCATCTTAAAAACAGCAATTGCAATTATTTTTAATAGATGGTAAGTTTAAAAAATTTGAGAGCGCTACAAAATTTTTGATTCTTAATGTGGGCGATGGGCGAGAAAAATTGAGAATCAATGTTCTTGACACTATAGATCGTTTTAAATATTACGTCGCAATGATTTGCGTGGAGAGAGGGGCTCGTTTCCATCATTTGGCGCAATATCAGCACTGTTCAATCTTTGAATGCAACTTCGCTGCTACGACCTAGCAGAAATGCGTTTTGAGGTGTCTTACGTACTAAATATATGTGTACTTTTTGTTCAGAAAATTGTATATGGTTCAGTAATAACAGATTATTCATTAGCAACCATAAAAAAAACATTTGGTTATGGCACCATGAAGGCTAGTATGATTTGTTTTGTTTCATATAATGTTTTAGCATACTTATTCATTCTAAGAACTCTACATAACTAACTATAAAACTGTATTAAAACGATATTAAGTTGTATGCTGTTCCTAAACACAGACCAATTAAAATAAACCTGATTTATAGTTTAACATTTATTGAAATCCTGTATTACGTAATTTTTATTTTATTTAAAACAATAATTATTTTTTTACTACATAAAGAATCATTTAAAAATATTATTTTCAAGAAAATTGTTTAAAATTGTGACTTAACTAATGGCAAGGTATTTTATTTTCACAATATCAGTTCACATGTAATATTATCAGTAAATGTCCTTCAAAATAAATACACAAGTGTTGTTAAAATATACAACTGGCCTTAAAGGAAAGTAATTACAATTTTTTTTTTAAATATGGATTTTTTCGTTTTATTTTTATACTCTATAAATCAGAATGTGTAAATCTTTGTTTGTACTTAAAACTCTCAAATCACCTGGTCGATACTGCATTTATTAAACTTTGAACACGGTTTTAATTGAAAATTATATTTTTTATATAAGAATACTATATATATATATATATATATACATAAATTATATATATTTTTCAAATATTGGCTGACGAAATCACAATCTGCAAAAGAAGGCTAAAGAGTCCCACAAGTTAAATTTATAAAATACACTGAATATTATTTTGGTATTTAATTATCAAAATTGGGTATAAGAGATTTAATAAAAAAAAGAAGTTATTATTTCGCAATGTTCAGAAATAGACGAGTGACGTAATTTTTTCTAGCTTTAAATCCAAATACATGTATAATTAAAGTTATGTAAGTAAATTACTATGATGCATTTTGTTTATACGTGATTTTATTCGTTTCGTACAAAACTGTATCATTTCATCTTGATTTCTACCTGTTTTTTTTTCTATTTATACGGTATTATGCGCGAACGGCAAAACCTGTTTCACCAAAACATGAAGGATGAATGAAATACTCGTATATTTTAACCATATAGTATTTTACAAGATTGGATGGATTTTATCTCCTATGTTTTTATTTGAAATGTTTACGTTTAAAACGTCTTATTTTGACGTAAATAAATTTTTACCACTTATATCACTCAGGATGCAATTAACTAAAACAAAAATAACAGGAAAATTTGATTAACAGATAAATTTTATATATTTGAAACAACTTTCTTTGGATATTTTTGATTTCATTTTGAAGTATTTAAATTGTGGTTCTATTTTTCTTTCGGGGAAATACTTTTTTAATGACTTTTTAATAACGTTTTTAATGACTGAATAATTGAAGAAAAATTATTGACAAATTTAAAGCATAGAAAAAACAAATTAAACACGGTTTTAAATTAATTTTATCAAAACATTTTCGAAATTTTAAACTGGAGTATCTTTCTTCATCTTTCAAGAAATGTTTAGTAATTTAGTCATTGAGCAGCTGAATATGAATTTAATAAACATTAATTCCAGGCAATGGGAATAATAGAAAGTAAATTTTGAATCAGCTTTTTTTTTGTAGAACTTATGTGTGAAGTTATATTATAATTTATCCTTAATTACAGTTTTTAATAGACTGGATTTTGGGATTAATAAAGTAATATATGTGTATTAAAATTAAATAATTTAATGAAATTTATATTCTCAGTAAAAATTATAACTAAATAAAAGAAAAATCTACTTTCTAGGTAAAATAATATTTTCTTTGGGTAAAGGAAGTATTGTGATCGTGAAAAATTTCGGTTTTCAGATTTCAACGGCAATATCCATTTTGATCATCCTAAATCCATTTTGATTAGTTTCGGCGAGACGTCTATACGTACGTATCTCGCATAACACAAAAACGATTAGCCGTAGGATGTTGAAATTTTGGATTTAGAACTGTTATAACATCTAGCTGTGCACCTCCCTTTTTGATTGCAATCGACTGAACCAAAAGTTTCCAAAAGAGCCCAAAATCCAAAACAATTTGGATTTTGCAACTGCAGTAATAATCCTTCATTGAGAACTTTTCAACGATATACCATAAGTGGTACTTATTTTCATTGGTTCCAGAGTTAAAGCCCAATAAAATTTTAATTAATGAAATATTTGGATCTTACAAGGGAAGACACATCGGTTCGAATGCGACTTCGTTTCCTTTTTTTTAAACCTATTTTTTAATTTAAATATAGTGATTTTTTAATAATTATTAACCTATGATTGTAAAAAAAATACAATAAATAATAATTTTATAATAAAAAAAAAATGTAATAAAAAATATATGTAATTTAATAAGCGTACAAGGAAGTCATGTGGTGTCCACATCAGATTCTTTTAAATAAAACTAATATTCAGGTGCTATATATTTTCTACTCAAATTACCGATTAAACACATGAACTCCGACGAATAAACATTATAGAGAGATTGGAGACATTTGAACTATGAACCATATAGAAAGATCTTCGAAATTATTTATTTAAAAGGAACTGTTACAAACGATAATATACGAAGGCTATTCGGAAATTAACTTCGGATCCTCAATGTGGCGCGAACAAATGGGGATAGTGATTCTACCTTTGCGCAGTTGAATAGCCCGGTTTAGTACGATTCTAGTAGTGTTATTGGAAATATCGCTGGATTGTTTGTTCCAGTAAAACTGTCGTTCGAAATAGCTGCTATCATAAAAACTCCCGCCAACTATGAAATGGGTACTATCATCAATTTCCTTGACGCTAAAAACTTGTCAGCTGCTGAAATTCATCGTGAACTTTGTGGAGTATATGGACGGAATATTATGAGTAATAGTGCGGTGGTGTCGTATGTTTCGGGAAGGTTGAACAAACAAACATTCACGTCAACGAAAGAAGTGATCGATTCTCAATTGTCATAAATGAACTTGTTGCAAGAGTCGATGTAAAAATTCGATAAAATCTTCGATTCACAGAATTATCTGAATTTTTTCTCACATATCGCGAACACTGCTGTTTGAAATTTTAACCGGAAGGTAGGGTTTTACAAATTCTGTGCTGACTGCCTAAGCTTCTTTCTGACGAATACACAAAAAAAAGAGGATGGGGTCAGCACAAACCTTCCTTTACCATAAGGAAGAAGCATGAATTCCATGACCGTATCGTAACAGGCGATGAGATATTGGTTACATGGAAACAAAAGCTCAATCACTGCAGTTGGTGCAATCAATTCTCGAAAACCCGTAAAGGCCCGTCAAACGCTTTCTTCAAAAAAGCTGATGGCATCGCTTTTTTGAACCGTAAAGGTGAGATCTTGGTTGATTTAATGGAAAGAGGCACGGCAATAAATGCTGAAACTTACTTTAGACGTTAAAGAAATTGAGAAAATCCATACCAAACAAATGACGCTCGTATGCATACTACAGTATGCACTCAACTCCAAATCGACAGTTTAAAATGGGAGTTGTTTAATCATCCTCCTTACAGCCCTGATTTGGCTCCTAGTGATTATCACTTTTTCTAAAAATGAAGAAATGGATAGCGACGCAGTTTTGAAAATGATGAAGATTTGAAAAACGGTATAACTACTGGCTTAATTCACAGGCAGCAGAGTTTAATGACGAAGGTCTGTAAAAACTTGTTTACAGATATGACAAATGTCATTTAATGTATAAAAGTAGCTATAAGTTGTATATAATAAATCGTTTTTTTATCAATTGATTTTTTTTTTAATAACGAATCGGAAGTTGCTTTCCAAATATACTTAATAAAAAGAAATAATAAACATCGTAAATGTAAAATACTTGAATAATAAAATGTGTGAATAAGGCTTACAACATTTTGAAAGCAAGAATTATTTAATGGAAAATATAAGGAAGACGAAGTTGTAGAAGATACATTTTCAGAAATGTACAACATACATTACGATTCAATTGTACTTCCAGTGAACTATTTAGAGCTGTGGAATCAAAGGTTCAAATCACTACTTTACACTACCAATCTTTTTTGAGGAGGTAGCAAAAAAAGGAAGAAGAATACGATTGCAAATAAACTAGAAAAGGAATTATTAATTTTACAATATCAGATTTAAACAAAATTTCAAAAAAAATACGTTGAAAACACACACACACACACACACATACACATATATATAGGTTAATCTGGTTACTAGTTTACACGCATATAGGTTACACACATATAAATTGTATATAGGTTAAAAAGTGTAGATTAATATTTTTATTAAATTCAAAAGTTCTATGTCTGCTAAATTTGACTATTTTGAAAAATGACATCCATTAAAAAAAACCAACACAAAAACAAAAAGAAAATAAAAATATAATAACAGGGAAAGTAAGGAATTGACTTCCAATTGTTTTTTTTTTTTATTAAACCAAATATATTGTAAGCCAAACAACATGCCAACCCATAGAAATAGAGGTCCATTCATGTAATATTTTCATTCTGTTAACTGAAGGAACTATTGTAAAATGAACATCATTACTCTTAATGAAAACATCTCACAATTACTTAAAATGTAACAGAGCCATAAGGAAGATCGAGATAAGATAGTAAAAATCAGTACAATATTACAAGATAATGTATTAAATACATTAGCTTAACTCAGTAGCGAAAACATCCATGAGAGACAGAGATATTTTTTTAATAAAAAAACAAAAAAAAATTTTAATTACCCTGGCAAAAAAACACTGATGAAAACGTAAGAAAAGGTGTCTTTTTTTTTTTTTTTTTTTTTTTTTCTTTTATGTTCGTTAATATTCTAATAAATTTTAGCTTATTTGTTAGTTAACTATTTTACTGTTTGTTTACATTACTTATGTTTCCTATGGAACATTAGATTAAAATACTGCTTTAAGTTACTAGGTCTCTCAAGATTATAGTTTGCTATACAAAGATAATTTAATCATAATACCGTTGAAAAGTTATGGAAATCTTTTATTTCTTTTTACTTAAAAAAATATTAAACAAATTTATTAAAAAAACAATCTGATAAGTTTAAAACTAATATATACATTTACCTACACGTCAAAAAAAATTAAATTATTAATAAATTTAGTTTTATTAATACGAGTTGTATTAACAGCTAACTATTAACAGTTGTTTTAACAGCTAACTTAAACTGAGGAGCAGTTAAAATAAATTCAAGGTTGAGGTTAAGATAACAATTTAGCGATAACATATAAAATAAAATACTTAAATATTATGTAATTTAGTTTTAAGAATTATGTATTAAATATTTTTTTAATACAAATAACTACTATTTATATTATACGTTAAAGTTAAACAACATTAGTATATGATATCACGTCAATAAACTTAGACAACAAATTAATTTCATTAATTTAAAAGTAAGTGTTATTTAATAATTTATTAAATATAATAAAATAATTTTAAAATAATTTGATAACCAACATTTTTATTTTAAGATAAAGATGCTTCTAACTGTTTAAACACAATAATATATTTTTTAAACATAAATTACAATAAAAAAATTTTTTCGTTATTTTTCTCGTTACAATATTCAAGAATCTATCAAATAAACAATAAATATTAATGAAAAAGTGTACGAAACATATGAAAAACATTACATAGGGTGATTAAAGTCTACCCCTTTTACTTTCCTGGTATCATAGCTCAAGATATCATAGTTATGCTGCAAGAAGGAAAGTATGGTAATAGTTAAAAAATGGGCTTCGGTTGGCCAAAAAAGAGGTGAGAGGGTATAATGTTCGTATGTGTGTACGTGTGTTGGAATGTTTGAAGCTTAATAACTTTTAACTGGATAAACTGATTTTGTTGAAATGTATTATGATTCAATTGTACTTCCAGTGAACTACTTAGAGCTGTGGGATCAAAGGTTCAAATCACTATTTTACATTGGCAACCTTTTTCGAGGAAATAGCAAAAACAGGAAGAAGAAGAATACGATTGCAAATAAACTAGAAAAGAAATTATTAATTTTACAATACCAGATTTAAAAAATCTAGTATTTTGTTTGGTATTTAAACAAAAATTTTAAAAAGTCATTAGAGTTTTATATATTGTCAAATAT
Organism: Lycorma delicatula; assembly: GCF_047948215.1. Taxonomy (NCBI): domain Eukaryota; kingdom Metazoa; phylum Arthropoda; class Insecta; order Hemiptera; family Fulgoridae; genus Lycorma; species Lycorma delicatula. Next base: position 91,835,935 of record NC_134460.1, read on the forward strand.
AATTTAGCGTTCTTGACGTTTCTAAACAGGCCGTTACTTAGATATAATAAAAATTCTAATTAAATTTATATTACGAATTTACGCATGTGCTCCACTGCAAAAAAATCTACTTCTAGAAAGTAAAAGTAAAAATATTCTTCTTTATTAAACATATAATAGAATTATTGTTACCCAATAATTCACACCAAAAAGACTCATTATAAGAGCGTTCATCAATGTTTAAATAGATCAATTCATTTAAAATATTTTACCTTCCAATTTATTTAAAATTCAATAAAACGTTTTACTCCATAATACTAATATTACATAAGTTTTTAAATAAAACCAATTAAAAAATAAATGAAATTTGTGCCAAAATATTAAAAATAAAAATAAAAATTGATGAAGTCGGAAAAACGTTAAAAAATCTAAATTTAAACAACTTGAAATTAAAAGAAAATTGAAGCTATTAAAGAAAGATCTTCATAATCTTTGATCATTCACTGCTCGATTTTATTTTCATCTAACAAAAAATAGCGTGTAGAATAATATGAGGTCTTCTTTAATTGAATTAATTTATTATTTATTATTTGATTTATTTGTATGGACGTAACCAATTTCTTTTTACCGAATTTTTAAAGAAAACTACAGTATTACTTTCGGTAGCATGGTGGGATTAGGGATTAAAAATGAATTTTCTTTACGTTTTGAAGTATGAGGAGTACGAAAATACTATTAATTTAAATTGGGGTCTCCTTATATATATAGACAATTTGATGAAGATTGGTTGAATCGTTCTTGAGTTACACTTAATTAAAGTCGAAAGATCTGAGCGGGGCAAGTAAGATGCGAGACGGGAAGGGCAGCTCTCCAGCTGAGGGATGAGCTGGCTGTCCAAAAGAGGAAGTCGGCGTGTACTGATGACGCTAGGGAGACCCCGGTGGGATGTCTCTACAGGGGGCTAGACAGGGAGGGCAAGCTGCTGCCACGACACCCTGAGGTGACCGAATGATGCTTAATTGCCGGACTGATTGTCTTAGGGGTGTTTAAATCAGAAAAAAAGTAAGATAGTGGTTCTTCGTTATGATGCTGCAAATTGGAACGTTGAAGTTTCTTTATCTATTGTTAGCAATATTAAACCAAATTAAAAAGATACTTTTGTTTGAAAATGTTGGAAGGCGTTCTTTCTTTACCTATGAAATATCATATCTACCCATTCCTAGTGTTATCTATGTAATATATATTATTTATTTGAAAAAAATGTAACCATTAAAGGTTTAAAGGAAAATAAAAATTGCGGAAAAAGCGTCAAATCATAAATATATAAATAAAATGAATCTAAGATTATTTGTAAGATTTATATACTTTTGGAGCATGTTTTAAAAACCTTCAGTAATAATGTTTCCAGAATAAAAAATAAAATCGTAATAAATATGCTGACTGAATATCTCTTCGCAAATCGAAATAGCCTGTGTTTGTCAGTATTGATTTTCCGGTAATCGTTTACCTGTACCCTCCCTCATTATAAAAGCCTCTGTTGGTCTTTACCTAAACTATTTTGCATCATAAGATTTAGAATTTATTATCTAATAATGTTAACATTCTTTGTGTTATTTTACTAATTCATATAAATAAGCACAAAAAAATTAAATAAATCCAAATTAAAAAAAAATAAATTTTTAACTTAAAAGGAAAACAGCTAAAAATAACATTTACTTTTTCAAATGGGGCATAAATATTCTTTATTTTAACTTTTCTAGAGTATAGAATCCATTATCTTTATTTTATAACCAAACTCTAGGGTATATTGAAATGAAACCTGTGACCTAGATCTAGATTTATGGAGGGAATTATTTATTGAATATATATTTTATATGTAGCAGAAGTATACGTACACCGATCTGATTTATTTACATTAAAGTAAAATTATATTTTTAGAACATGAAACCATTCATATACTCTTACGTAAGCTACTTTTTTTAAAGTATGTATTATGTATTTTCTTAAACTAAGTGTTATGTAATTTACTTTTACAAGAAGGGATAGAAGAAAATCTTAACGTATGCTAAATAAAGAGAAAGAATGAGTCAATGAAATAGGAAAAAATTCCAAAATATTTCCTGATAATCGAATCCAGGTCAAGTTGATTGGCAACTTTTACATTAAGTAACTATACATTAAGTAAGATAATAAATTTCCTAATAATTTTTCTATCTTTTATTTTTTTTTTTTAATTATTATTCAAATAAAAAATAAATGGTGTTCATAAACATTTACTTTTATTAAGAGGAGAGCGGTTTATTGTATCTATTATTGATTGATCCTTCTTGACGCGAATTCTAGTTATACATAGAACAGATATAGACAGATAGAATAGAATAGAGTTGTATTGATAGAACCACTTCCGTGGCGTGAGTGGTAGCGTCTCGGCATTGAATCCGGAGGTCCCAGGTTCGAATCCCGATCAAGCATGGCATTTTTCATACGCTACATAATTCCATTTTCCATATCCCACGCACAAACTTTAAGCTTATGTGGAGAAATTATCAGGCAAAAAAAATATCACTTCTATGTACTTTACAAACAAAGTAAATATAAGATTTTTATTTGCGTGCAAGGAGGACGTACTCACAAATCTGTGTGTGACAATAAGTATACGTACGGATGAAGGTAGAATTATTTCAATGGGATTTTGTTTTGAAGTCCTAGAAATTTTATATATATATATATATATATATATATATATATATATATATATACTCGTATATAACATGAAATACACACAGGCTACCGTAATTAATAAAAATAAATATATATTTGGCTTTCTTGTACTTGTAAAATAGGAATCAAAGATTTTTTAGAATAATACTGTTTTCTGTAAGCAATAAATAGGAATTAACAGTAAGTTAATTCCCGTGAACTAAGGAACATAATTCCTTAATAATGATCTCGTGCAGTTATATTTGAACATAACATAATATTCAATAGATTTGCATACTAATGTATATCAATATTTAGTAATATCTTTTATTTATTTTTGATTATTTTTTACTTTCTTTTATTAAACAAAAATATTTTTATTAATTTTAAACGATGAAGAAAATGGAAAACTACTTATTAATATTTTTCTACATTATACCTTTTTTCTGGTGCCTCCATGGGACGGGTCCGCAGTGAAGCAACTAAATTCGCATCCTAGAGAGGTGTTCTGACCAATGGGCCTTCCCACCTACCGGCAGTACGTCCGGCATGGCAGGTCAGCCCATCTCGTCTGGATCGTTCTCTTTTTTCTTCCGCTGTTATTGCTCCTTCAAGTTTGCCCGCTGGAAGGAACCGAAGGGCTCGGGGAGCCCGGCCCAACTACAGTGTTTCTCGGACCCCAACCGTGCGTCAGAATTTCTTCTGGTTCGTCTCACCAATCAACCGTCAAATCAAAAGGTATAGAGTGAAGTCATTAAGTCTCGTCCGCTTGTGTCGGAATCCATCGGACGATCCAGTCCTGGCATTCTACTGCTTTTGTTTTGAGTATCTGAGTGACATATCCCTCTATTTCTCGCCAGCTCTCTCTCGCCTACTTACCATGTATGCAACGACATTGTTTGGTGTCAGTGTTCGGTGGATGGTAGAAGCATTTCGATGGTCCGTCCACCTTGGACAGTGGAAAAACGTATGTACCTGGTAAATCTACATTATACCTAGGCATTTTTAATTACTTTATCATTTTGTTTAAAATAACGATTTATAAGCACATGGTTAGTTTACATCTCATGAAACCAAAGTACAGAAGTGTACTTAGTATACCGTACGTTGCTTGTGTCACCAATATGTTAAGTTTATAATTGTATATAATTTCTTTCACTCCCCTTACACCTCCCTTTTTTTGCTAGGCTTATCCAAATGAAATTTATTTGTATCACAAATAAAAACATTGTTTAGTGCTCAAATTAACTTCCGTAAAGTTTTCTATGTTTATATAGAAACAAATGTTACAACAAAAAAAAAATTAGTAATTTTTCTTACTAATAGCTGAAGTGAAAGAAGAATATTAGTTATTAGGCTGTGGCCAAGCACAAGTAACTTCATAGTCATGAAAGAGAGAGAGAGAGACAAGAAAAATATAATAAAGAAAACCTCTATAATATTAATTTATAAACATCGGTGACATTTGCATGTGCCAATACTAACTCGATCTATTTATCATATAGTTTTGTTTATTTATTATTTAACGGATCTATATGAGATTAATATAAATAAGAAAAGATTTAAGTATATATTATAAATAAAGAAATGTAACAATAAGGAAAAAATAGACTATCTTTAAGATGAACTAAAATAAAAAATATTAGTCATACTATTGTAGTATATCTTTACCGATGAGTTTGAAAGTTAATAACCTGCTTAATAACAACTTTAAAAAGAGACAACCAAGAATGGTTTTATGTTATTCATGTTTTTTTGTGGTTTAATTTTAAAAGGTTATCTTTTCTTAAATAAAAAAATTGACTTGGAATTTATACTCATTTAACAGAGATAAAAAAAGTGCTACACTTGCTCAATCATTAATCCTTTTATTGCCTTCACCAATTTTGTCGTTTCTGGACCAACAATTTTTCTGTTACTGATTATTTTTAAGTGATAGCATTTTCAGCCAGATATGGTAATTTTAAGAATTAAAAGAAAAATTATATGTTCATTTTATTCGGCCGAATTAGAAATTCTGTATAATAATTAAAAGTATCAATTATTATAAAATAAAATGAAAAATCCTTCCGGCAAGCCGGAAGGCGGAGGTAGATTTCACCGGTGCTATATAGGGGATAAAAAGATTTTTACCTTAAAGTTAAGAAAAACTTCAAATTTACATAATACGACAATGGTTGCATGTGAAAAAAGTTTCACATATTTAGCATACGACAGGTCCCATCTTACAATTCCAGCAAAATTTTGATTATCGCTTGCCGTAAAGGTTGGTCATATCAAAAATTGTTTCAGACAAAAGTTTTAGGAAATGTTTAGAAAACTAACGACCACTTTAAACCGACTCGATAGTGTGTCTATTAAGGGAGGTATGATTTTTTTGTCTTCAAAACCCGATTTTTCCCACCCCCTGGCCAGTGGCTGGTGATATCAAAAAACTTTACTTAGATAAGTTTTAGGCCCTTATCCAAAGAATAGTAGAAACTTGAAACGAATTCGATATTTTACTTAATAAGAAAATTATAGCGCAATTTTTTTTTCCGAAAAAGCTCTCATTTCCATCCTCATGGTCCGACTTTGGCCGTTAACGAACTCGATCGATATTTTGGTTCGTTATATTTTATGTATCAATTAGAAACTGATTGGTCCAAAATTACGGCAGTTATCGTCCCTAGAAGAAAGTGAAATTATTATATATATATATATATATATATATATATATATATATATATATATATATAACATTTGAAGTGACGGTGGTTTTGAGGTCTGGGGATGTGAAACGCAAATATATGTCGAAATTTTCCGGAAGTCAAATCATGGTTCCAATTACAATAGGTAGCTTTCTTATGAAACCTACCTAAAAGATTTTATGAACTGCTGCAGAGTAAGAGCGTAATAAATAGATTTCATAGCTACTATTTTGAACCGACATTCATAAGAGAGGAGAAAATATAACTAGAAAACTAAAACTATAGCAAAAGTAACTGTATATTCCAAGGTACATCGACTGTACTAGCGCGAAATAACATTTTTCCTTTAAATTACCAACCCCCTTTTTTGCTAGGCTTATCCAAACGATCATAACTTTTTTTTAATTTAAAAAAAGTGTCTCATTGATGTACATATTATTTGAAAAACAGCCAACTGCTGGAAAACTTTTGTTTAAAAAATTATCAGTTTGAAGAAAAAATAAGAAAATAAAAATCTATCCTTTTTTCAAAAATTATTTGAGGGCAAATTTCAGTAATGAAATGAAATTGTATATGCTAATAAATTGTTATTAAGAAAGTTACTAAGTTTTTAATTCATAATTAAAGATATAACATGACCAGCATAGATAACACATTCGTCGGAAAATGTTATGAAGTGTCAATTATGTCAATTATACTTTCTGTTACAAAAAAAAGGAAATAAATAATAAAACGATACATAAGTAATTTGCATACCCTGATAATGAATTAATATAATCCGTTTACAGCAAATAAATAATCAACTTTAATGAAATATTTTTTAAGTAATTAAGCTAAAGAGAAAGAAATTAATTAAATTAATATATATATATATATATATATATATATATATATATATAATTTGCATAAGTTACTATTTAGATATATTTGAATATATTAATACCAATAATAATAACAATAATAATAATAATAATAATAATAATAATAATAATAAGAAAAATAAAGATGAAAATAATATCTGATACGTATTAATCCGTAAAATTGTATAGGTTATATGTTAAAGTAATTATACTTTTTAATGAACCATGTAATTAAAAACAAGTTTACAAGAATTGAAATATTGTTTAACTTAAATAATATATTAGCTGTTAGAGACTATTAGCTTCCTACAATAAGAATAAGGGCGGAAATATTTTTATATTCTGTAGTTTATACAGAAAAGAAAATTAATGTAACTATAATTTTTTTTTATAGACCTATCAGTTTATTAAAATTAGAATAATTTCCTTATAACTAACTATAATATCATCGATTTATTACTAATATTATTGTTTTTCATACAGGAAAACTATTTATTATGAGGGAAATTAATTAATGAACTTGTAATTTTTAAAAGGACAATTCAATTTGTTTATTAGAATAGGAATAAAAAACATTATTTGTTACTGTACGGTTGAATAACTTGAACAATTATATTAAAAATTTCTAACAGACTACTTAACCGTGTAATGGAAAATTTTCAATAAACAATTTTTTGTAGAATGATACAAATAGGTTAACCTAATTTACATATATAAACAAAAATAAGATCATAAAATTTTTATAGATGATTGGCTAACATAAAAAAATTTATGTAACGAATTATGGTCTTAAGATAACATAAATACGTGGATAACTATTAAAATATTACTATATAAAATCTTGATATTTTATAAAATAAACTTTCTAAATAAAATAAAATCAATTTAAAAAACTTCCCTTAATAACACTACGTCTACCTGGAGTCCTGGTCTCATGCAGGAGAATAAATACGGGAAACTCATGGCTCAGCTACTCAACGGCCTGTTGACCTACACGTGAAGATTGATTTTTTCTGTTCCACCCACCGGAACCACCGTAAGGTATTACTTCAGAAGATGAATGACGAAGATATGTATGAATGTAAATGAAGTGTAGTCTTGTACAGTCTCACGTCGACCGTTCCTGAGATGTGTAGTTAACTGAAAAGAACACCAGTATTCACGATCTAATATTCAAAGTCCGCATAACAGTAACTAACTGACTTTACTGAGATTTGAACCTTAGAACTTTCAACTTCGAAATCAGCTGATTTGGGATGAGTTTAACAACTAGACCAACCCGTTGGTTTACATGAAAACTGACCGTACATTCGGGCACAACAGAATGATATTGGATTTTAATGACAAGCAGAACGTTAAAACTTTCATTATCTAAGGTTTGTACTCCTGGCCAATTGAGGCTTTTGCTACTTCGACTAGGCGAAAACTCTACCCGTGCACAGTCGGGTCATGTTGTATTTTAGTCAGACTGTGGATCTTGGCTTGTGCCTACAGCCTCTACGTGCCAGACAAGAAATATGTAATTAAATTTATGAATTTGTTTCTTGATTTTTAAGTAAATCAAGAGGACTTTCAGTAAATTGAATTGTACGACAAATTGTCGTTGTTGCGATGAACACTTGTTTTATTGGTATGATAATAGTATCTTTGGTGTTTAAAGACTCAAATAAGTAATGACCTTTGTGCATAGTCCAATTAAAGTTAGTGGAAGAGTTTTGTGTGAAATCTACGCTGTTAGAAGAAGGCACGGGAATCGCGTTTCCGCGTATCGGTTAATTTGATAGTTGACGGCTGTAACTTATGGTCGTCGTCGTTAGAAGAGGCCATACGAAGGCGATAGTAGATTACATAAATACATTGAGGCCAGACTAATGTCTGTGATGTGTTAACAAGTTTAAAGGTTCTAAAAGACGACCTCCGGTAAAGCCCATCAGAGCTAGAAACGGAGGGGGTAATGTGGCGACTGGGATAGTCTCTTAACCCACCGGGTTGATCTAGTGGTGAACGCGTCTTCCCAAATCAGCTGATTTGGAAGTTCCAGCGTTCAAGTCCTAGTAAAGCCAGCTATTTTTGCACGGACTTGAATACTAGATCGTGGATACCGGTGTTCTTTGGTGGTTGGGTTTCAATTAACCACACATCTCAGGTATGGTCGAACTGAGAATGTACAAGACTACACTTCATTCACACTCATACATATCATCCTCATTCATCCTCTGAAATATTTATCTAAACGGTAGTTACCGGAGGCTAAACAGGAAAAAAAAGAAAAGAAAAGGATCGTCTCAAGACGGATGTCCTCCCCAACGAGGTTCAGGCTGCGCCTAGGACCTTAACGTGTCAGACAAGAGTATATCACGCCGTGTAGAGGATTGCCACACTTTAGATTTAATCAAATCTAATCGGGACTTAATGATTAGTAGCTCACCAGGTAGAGGATTCCCGTCTTGCACGGTATGTCGGATGATTACACCAGAGGAGGATTTGGTTTGCACGAAGCTATTATAAAGAGCCCCAAACCAGATAAAAATCTGTTATCACCACACCTGAAGGGTTGGTTCGCACGTTTCTCAGGCACTATCTCCTACGAGACCAGCATTTTTAAATTTTATAAAAATGTATTGACTAGAGATTAACATTTGTGTGACTTATTGTTCTTGATGCAATTAAGAGCAAAACATAAAATGAGTCTCTTTAACAGGAACCCAAAGATTTTTTTCTATTCAGAAATTCTTTAAAATTAAGATTGTATAAATCCCGGTATAGAAATAGAGATTTCGGAACCAAAAAATATAATTATATAACTTCATTGAAAGATACCTCCTCCACTAACAAAAAAATTGGCAATTTATAACTATTACCTAATTCTGTTCTGGTTTTGTGTAAAAAGAATCTGTTATTAGAAAATTTACGGATGTATCAGTAAAAGTAACAAGTTCTCTTCCATCCTCACTTCAAAGTTCTTTAATTAATTGCACTATGCGATAAAAACAAACTAAAGTATACGTACGATTTAATAGTACCTTATTACCAAATATTATAAAAAACTTTTATAAGCAATTTCACTAGAAAAATAAGTAAACATAAAAACCAACCCGTTTCCAAGTTCAATACATTCCTGTTAATTTTCCATGGAGACTTAAGATGAGAAGAACTTGGAATAATTATTTTTTAAGTATAATGTCCCAGAACAATAAAAAAATTATTGGTTTATCGAAAACCAACATAAGGTTAAATAAATAACAGATTACTGAAAGATATAATGATTCACAATAAAAAACACTAGAAGAATCGCCGAACAAACAGTAAACACTTTAAGGAGATAAACAATTCGTAACCGCTGAGAAACTGACTGGAAATTGTGCATGACGTCAGGCCTGGAAGGGAGAGCACGTGTTAGTAACTTGGTGAGGAAACTTTTCTTCCACCAAATCTCTATATAAATTCTAAGAGAAACAGCAGTCACAAATAGAACATTTTTACAACAAAAAAAACTATTACAAATATGACAGCAAGGAACCTCACTGAAAAATTTCATGAATATCTTAAAATGTCTTTAATAGTAATTGTGGTCACAAATAAATGAAATGACAAAATATCGAATTAAAAATTGAACGTATTCTCGGTCGTCGAAATTAAGTTTCTTTTCTATTCACTTTTCTTTTAATTCTTTATTTTTCATCCTGTTTATTGTATATCCAGTTTTCTAGAATCTCTTTCATTAGCAATGTTGAATCCCTATAAAGCTATTTTGTCTTACTGCCTATTAAATTAATAAATAAATTACTTTAAAATATGAATTATTTTTTTATGTTCACTGGAAATACGATAACAGAAGATGTTTTGAAACTATTTTTGAATTTTTTTCATCAGTAGTATTCCAGATGGTACAATTCTTAATGGCGCTTATAAAGAAGTGTTTAGGAAGCTCGTTTATTACTTTTTTTTATTATTAGCTTCTTTGATCTGGCTTGTTTTGTTGTTTATCGTTTAGTATGTTATTATCAAAGTTGGCGAGTTGTTTTTTAAACACAAATTCATGTATTTTTTTAGATAGATTTGTTTAACATGAATATTACTTGCACCTTTGCACGTTTTTTCCAGTTTTTACAAGGTAATTCGTTTATTATAACGCTTGATTCCGTGATTGATAGTGATCAAGGAATAAATAAAGTAACAGATTTAATAAAATGTATTATTAATTCGTAAAGCTAAGTGACTTTAATATTTTGTAACAAAAATCATAAAATAATAATTTTTTCATATAACCCTGATGACAAGTCAAAATATTTTCATCAATATATATATATATATATATATATATATAAAATAAACTTTTCCGTAGATACATATTAAATTAATGAAAACTGTCTTTTTTTTAATAATTTGTTTTTTACTGTTCGATAAAGGTATTACTTGTATAAAAAAATTGAATCCTGTAATTAGATTTTATTTTATTAAAAAAAAAACAATTATTTATGCAATTGTTTATGTTTATATTCGAGTAGTATAATAAATAACTGTTTTCCTCAACTGGTGAATTCCATATAGAATTAACCTTCTACAAGATTGTAGATGGTATGAAAAAAAATTTTTAATGTAATTTATTATGCTCTGAATGAAAATTTTCCTGAAAGCAATCTGATTTTTTGAATGGGTTCTATATCCTGATTTTATATCCTTGTAATTTCTTCTTATATGGAAATAAGTAAAGAAAAAAAAACAAAGTTTATTCACAAAAGTTATCGAAGAATTAAGGAAGCAATTGAAACCACAACATATTTTAACCGCGCGCGCGCGTCTGTCTGTCTCTCTCTCTCTCTCTCTTTCTGTGTGTGTATGTATGTGTATGATGGGTGGGTGGTTGGGAGGAGGGAACATGGGTAACATGTGTGTGTCTATTGAACATATGGAATCTAATATTCAAATTAATTGAAAACGTAAGAAAAAACGAAATGAAGAATTTGATATATAAATTTAAAATAAATAAATAATTGCAGGTGTTTTTATTTAATAACTAAAATCATGCCTTTACTTTTCGATAAACCTGTATTTAATTGAATAATAAAAAAAATGTTGACTAAATTGGTGAAAATGAACTGTTAATTTATATAAAAGTATCGTAAAAAAAAAATTGTTAAAGATTATAAATTAATGATTCATTCACTAACCGAAATTATTTTATTATACTTTAAGTAAGAAGTACTTACCAAGGTTAAGAATTATTATTACCATATATTTCCTGTTATAATTCAAATATAATTGTAGTTTGTGTGATAAAAACTGTATATTTATTAATTTAAAAAAATATATAAACATATTTGTTTGCTTATATTATTTTATATAAAACAGAGTGGGATAGTTTTTCTATGAATCAATTAACCTTGTTCTTAAAAGGTACAATCAATATTGTGATTGTTGACAATTTAACTGAACTTCACTTTTTTTTCTAAACATTATCTACTTGGGAATCGTATACAGGAAAAGCATACGTAATGGCAGAGTGGAAAAAAATAGTACACATTTTTTTTAGTTTTTATAGAATAAACAGAATGTAAGAGCAACTAATAAATAATCTGGATTATATATTATCTAGACTGACAATTTTACTTATTAATATATTTTTATGTTTGCTTAAAAATAAACATAATTTATTTTAATGTTACGTACACATAAAATCACCAATTTCATACTAACGGATGGATGCCAACAACCTGAAATTGGACCTGATACACATTACTGAACATCTAGTTTCGGGATCCTTCCATTTCCTTGATCCTTTTCTTTGCGGTAGTTTTCTGTTAATTCTTGTTAAAATCCATTAGGTTCTGCTTGGTATGAGGAGATCTTTTTAGGTTACTACAAATTTAATATTTGAGCGGTTTTATTGGAGCGGCTTAAAATATATACCTGTCCTGCAACTCTTCATTTTTTACCAGTACCAAATTAATTACAACCAGTCTTGGCAGTAATTAGCCAGTACCCGGAACTGGAGTATTAATAAAAAAAAACCGGACCTCCTAAAATCTTACACGATACAAAAAATATGGTTTAAAATAAAATAACAAATGTTAACGTCGGTAAAAGAGGGAAGTTTTTTCCTTTTATCGGAAAGGTTTTAGGTTCAAATTGAGGGTGAGACTTGTTATTTTTTTTACGCCGAAAATTTCACACTATATTTCTATCCCCAGCCTTTTTAGAGATTATAATTACTAAAGATAATTTATTTATATTAAAGATAATTTATAATAATTAAAGATATTAAAAACAATATTAGATTAGATATTAAAGATAATTTATTCATATTTTGCTTTAAATTATTTTTTTTTTATTATATAATCAATTATTTATTTAAGAGGTAAAATTGATTATTAAATGTAAAATTAATAAAAAGATCGAAATGTTAATACTGGAGTTGTATTCAAATACAATAGTTAACAATAGGGAACTAATCAATCCAGATAAGTTCTTCATGTTCTACTGTTAATTAAATGTTCAAAGTGTTTGAGTAATTTTAGTTCTTTTATGTTTAATTTAATAAAATATACATGCAAATGTAATCTTCATATATAATTCGCTTTATTTTTCATTAGAAAGTTTTTTAATACCTTTAATTTGTATAAAAATATAAATAGTAAATATTCAATTTTTTAATAAAGAAGAAAAAATATAATATGTATTATGGTTCAAACCGTTAATCATGTTTTATGCACCTATAACGTAATAAATATATATCTACTTTTTAAATATATACGTTATACTTATTATAAGATAAATAAAAATAACAAAACTGTGTTGATAAGTAGTCAAACGTATTATTGGACCGGAAATTGTTTTTGGCGGGTTTTTTTCAGTACAATAGGCAGGTGCTCTGATACTTGGCCGAAGATGTGTCTAGTAAATTAGCATCATTATACGACAAATATATATATTAACATAACACGCGCGCGCGTATGTGTTATAAATATGTTCTTTCTTTCTCTCTTTACAATATAAATATATAAATTATGTATAAAAGTAGGCAAATTTTATTCATACATATAAAATAATGTATTTATGCACATCGTTTCTCGCGAAAAAAAAATAAGAAGCTGCAAAATAATTTATCATAAAATGTTTTTTAAAATAACATAACTGGAGTCTGCGTGCAATAAAATACATATAAATTTAAATGTATGCAAGTGTAAGTTTTTACGTATTTGTATGTAAGTATGCGTGTGTCGATATATAAAATTTAAATTAATAATAGCACAATGAAAACGATGAGGTAATGACTTGAATTAAATTATCTATACATCGTCGGTTTCTTGTACGATTGATCGAAGAAATAAGCCCAGTACAATAGTTTGGAAATAAAAAATAAAAACAATATTAAGATAATACCATAGGTACGTTTTGATAAGAATGCTTAGTAATGCTTAATAATTTATTTAATGGCGCAATATATAAAATTTAGTACTAGATAAATTTTTTCTACTGTAACCTTCTTAACTATTCTTATATGAATAAAAAAAAAGATATAAATAGAATATACCGACTGATAATTTTCAAATGACTCGGATCATAACCAGAAATAATTCTCACATTTTTTTTCACACTAGAACCCATTTGTCGTTCATACGAACGAAAGGAAAAGTAATGACAGAGAGACATTTCGGAACAAAAGATATTCATTATAATAGACCGAAATGACTATCTACTCCGCATTCAGTTCAATGACATTTCATCTTTGTCTTATTGTTTGATTAAATATAAGGAGACTCAAATGAAATTTTATCAGATTATTATTCGATCTAAGAAGGAAAAGCAAATGTGTAAACGTCTTTTACACAGTCTTTACTATTTCACTAGAATTGAGGAAAAATTAATACAAAAATTAAAATGAAATAAAAAAAAGATAATATCAATTTTAAATGGTATATAGAAATCTTTTACCTATCTCTTAAAGTAGAGTATGGTTTTATAGCAAATTTTATTTATCTGATTATTTTTATTTACGTTCAAAATAGAAAAAAGGAATTGGTAATCCGAGAAATGATTTTTGCCCAAAATTTACACGTTTTCAATGTTAACATAATGTAATAACCAATCACAAACAATTTACAACACTTTACAAAGATGAATCTACACTGTACCGTTGTGGAGAATGCATTAATAATTTCTGATACCACAGGCAATCATTATTTTCAGTGTTACAAGGATAATTTCAGGAGTTCACTGTTCCAAAAGAGTAAGGTTTGGATTCGTAAGGGGCAGTGATGGCTCTTATAGATTAGTGTAGGCAATAATTTTATACTTTCAAACTCGGGGACGTTCTCTTCTCTGCCAGGACATATTGATCTGGTGTGACGCTGTACAATGACCTGCATCAAGTCTCTTTGTATGATTGCTCATCGCGCAGTAAGTTGGCTGTACTCGGTAAATACAAAGGGTAGGATATGGCAGTGTTCGGTGCAATAATGGGCCCTGAAACGGGGGCGTTGCTGTCAACGTAAAGCCCCAACTATAGCGGGGAGGATTGAGTCACTAGTCTCTTTGGGCGAATGAACTAAGTACGTGCAAGACGTTAATTAGCATATTGGGAATGCCGACGGATGAACAACAGTAAATCTTGTTCCACGACTCACGGCAATGTGTAACACGAAAACAACCTGCGGCATATCACGGTGACGATACGCTGTATTCGTCACAGTTTGCAACTGCCGGTAAGTGTGAGTAACCACTTCATAGTTAAGACTGGTGTAGGTGTGGGGTTGTAATGAAGAGTCCTGTTACATCGGTAAGATGATAGATCCTCTTAGGACTAGGTTTAGACGAACGTTATTCTCTTATTCGCCTGCCGTACGACTTCCGCTCCGAGCAGCTCGCAGTGGTGCGCATTCTTAGCATTAAGAAATTAGATTCGTCATTTGAATTATTAGTATTTATACCTACTTTATATTAAAAAGAGTATAAAAAATTAAAAACAGAAAAAAAAAGTATAATGAATATGGTGATTATTAAGGATAAGTCGAGATGTTAGGTAAGGTGTTAGGCCTCTCACCAACACTATTCAACATTACATTGAAGATATAAGGAATATATTAGAAGATAGAGAGAAGTAATAAATATAGGAGAACATATGGTATATAAGTATATGATGCATGAGATTTGCTGATGGTATGATAATTCTAGCTAATAGCACATACGCTCTTTAATGATTGTTAATGGCCCTGGAGGAAGGAATGAAAGCGTATGTATGAAAATAAATATAGAAAAAACTAAAGTAATGGAAGTAAATAACAAAAAGGATTTAATGATAAGGACAAGTGAAGGAAGGATAGAAAAAGTAAAAAAATACATATTTGTGGACTATGGGGACGGAGGATTAGAAGAGTGCAATGGAAGTAAAAGGAAGGATAGCGACGGCAAAAGAAGCCTTCAGTAAGAAGAGGTAAATAACTAGGTACTAAAAATCTGGACTTAGAGTTAAGGAAGTCAGCCAAACGCTATGTACGAAGTATCTTGTTATACAGGAGTGAAGCATGGACGGTGAGGAAGAGGAAAAAGGATTGAAGGTTTTAGATATGGATATGAAGAAAGGTGAAAAAAATAAGATGAGCTGGACAAAGTGGAATTATGAAATAATGAACAGTAAAGAATAAAGAGCACTTACGCAAGAAGTACACAAAAGTAAAAGGAAAGTAAAAGGAGGTGGTTAGAGAAAGTGGGTTCTTGATAAGGGAAAATTGGAAGGGTCAATAGAAAAAGAAGAAGGATAAAGTTAATAGATGAGGTGAAGATTAGAAACTATACGGGAACAAATAAAAGTACTGCGAAAGAAATAAACGGAGACAACAGACGGAGCGAAAGAGACCAGCCACCAGGAAGAAACCAAATGATAATGATGAAGGTGGAAAAGGAAAGAAAGGAATGGAGGGTATATTACTATAATATATGGACTACGATATGTGGCTATTAAATAACGAGACTAATGATGCTCAGAAAGAACTACGCATAGAGATATGCTGTACAGAAGAACTGCGCATGCGCCAAATTCGTACGACCATCAGCTGTGTAGCGTGAAGCCTTCTGTTTCGATTGTTGCCACTCCAGTTACTGTAGACATATTAGTCTGGCCGTGGCCTTCGTTTAGATAATATGTTTTTTTTTTTGCCGAAATAATTATAGGTATTTTATTAGAGCAAAGAATTGTCGAGAAATTTCATATAAAACTTGAAAAAAACCGCTACTGAAACTTATATTTTATTAAAAAAAAGTATATGGCAATGAATTTTTATCACGTACGCCGGTTTTTGAGTGGTTTAAGCGTTTCCAAGATGGCCGAGAAAAGCTCGAATGAGCAAATCAAAATTCAAAGCACGATGATTTTTTTTTCGATATTCATGGAACTGTGTACTTTCACTGAGTTCCTGAAGGTCAAACTATTAATCAACATTACTACCGTAAAGTCCTTGCTCAATTCCGTGAAAAAATAAGAAAAAAACGACCCGAATTATAGAAGAAAAAGATGGGTTCTTCATAAGGACAACGCACCGGCTCACACAGTCAAGACGTTTATAGCCAAGTATAACATCCTAGTGATAGACTACCCGTCTTATTTGCCTGACCTGGCACAATGTGACTTTTATCTGTTCCCCAAGGTCAAATCTGCATTAAAAGGAACAAGATTTCAGACCGTTAAAGCTGTGAATGAAAAAGCGGCACACTTCATGAAAGAGCTCACAGAAGAAGACTTCCAGCAGTTTCGAACAATGGAAAATTCGCATGGAGCGTTGCAGAGATAGACGGAGTGTATATTGAAGGGGATAATAACTAAATATATATAAATTTAAAATAAAATATTTTACCGCATTAGTCTCATTATTTAATAGCGACACCTCGTACTTTAAGAACGATATCATTGGTGAGAAGAAATTCTTGTGGACGACGACAAAAATTTAAAACGGAGATTTAATGTAAGATTACTACGGGAGGAAATATGTTCAAGGTGCTGTAGTGTTTTTACTGTACCACTTCTTTCTACAGCGTAAGGTAAAGAAAAGCTTACATAAACGTGAGACCGTAAACGCTTCGTTTTCGAATTATATCTTACGAAAAATTTCGCTCCGAGTTTTATTTCAAAGGAAAATGAAGTCATACTGAAATTTTGAAACTTAAATTATGAGAAAATTTGATGGTTTTATATCGGTCTGGATTGAAAAATTGCAATGAAGAGAATAAGAGGTTCTGCAACTCTAGCCCTAATAATGTTTGAGAATATAAGTTATAAAACACAAAAAAAATTAGTGTCGCAAAACACAATTTTTTAAATTTGTCCTACAATAACTTCATTAAATCCCCAGTAAACAATTTAATTATGTAAAAATTTATATAAATAACGTCAACTGAACATGAAGAAAATTTAAAAGATTTTACTTTAATCAAAATGAAACAGGGGGGAAGAAAGAATTTTATGAAACAATGTGACATGGTATAGTTCCGAACGGTAGAATGGAAGGTGATAAAAATTTATCTATATCAGTAATGAAGGGATGTATTTTACCGATATATGTGCAGTATCTGTCAATCAACCTAGCATGTGTAGTATGAATTTTAGGGTAGATCACATAGAAATAAGGGTGATATTAATACCGGACAGTATCGATGAAAAATCTGAAAGTTTGCACCCCCTATCACCTAAATGCTAATGGAGGGATAGATAGTAAATTAAATACCAGAAACTTTAGGCTGTAAAAGGCTAAAACAAAGAGGAGAGCTACATGTGTTGAAGGGGAAACTATAATGAGGAATCAAATAGGCAATCAAACCAGCACTTACAAGGTTTCAGCTCTGGTAAAAAATTACGAGAGAGAATTTTTTAATTATAAAGTCTTTTTCGAAATACATCATATTCAAATGTTTTGAAATTAACACGGTCTGTAATCAATATCCACGGATAAGAAGTTAGGTTATTAGAGAGATAAGGTGGTTAAATCTTTCAAAGGTGAAGTAAGTAGTTGGAGAACAGCTAATAAATTCCAAAGAGATAAATATATTTATAAGATGGGAGATTTCAAACAGATTGAGGGGTTCACATATTTTAAATAATTTTACAATATCCCTCGTATGATGGAGCCGATGCTTTTGTGGATCCTTGTATTATCGATGGTCATTTAACTAACGTGTCTTCAATAAAGAAGTAAGTGAAGGTAATAAGTAAAAGAAAATAAGACTCCTAGACAGGATGAGTTGGGAATTTTTTTTAAGAATGCTTCGGACGATCTTTTTAAAAGTAATAAATAGTCTATGTAATAAGTTTTATGAGGTTGGTAGAGCACATGATAGCTTTAAGTACTTCATAATGTTCTCACTATTTAAGAGGAGTGATCTCGAAGTGCATCGGTTATTAGAGATATAACATTTTTAAATGTTTTTAATAAGGTTTACGCAACGTTACTATCGTAAAAAAGTATTGTTCGGCTTGATATAAATAATATCCTAATGGAAGGTCAGGCAAGTTTAAGAAATGGCTGCTCTACACTGATAATTTGTTTATTTTAACTACCACGATAAAGGTTAAATGGAAAAGCGAGTAAAAGAAAAACATTCAGCATTTCTTCGTAAAGAAGATATTAAGATCGTCTCCGAATGTACCACACTATTTTATTTACATAGAAACAAAATCAGAACTATTGTTTTTAATTACTTTGAGGCTACAAATTAACTACACTTTTAAAAACAAATACCAGTGGAAAAGATATCCAAGAATTTATTTTGGTTTCGGGAATGGAATATTTTGGTAAATGACTGTGGATGTGTTCTCAACAAGGAAATGTTGGATACCATTCTGTGGAGGTCTAAATTCGGTGAGTTTATGATCAAATACAGAGGAATTTTTTTTTTTTTGAAAAATATTCGGAGAGGAAAACAAACTCATAAGATGGATTGTGTAGCACTTACGGAGAATATCATATCGGATAATGACCGTATTTATGATATCAGTTTATTATTATAATAAAGAAGAGATTCAATCTAAATATTAGGAATTACAATTCGGACAGGATTATGATATGTTCAAAGTGTAATTCAAAAGGATTTTTATCACATTTCGGCCGTATGCCCAGTTTTTGGCAGAGTATAGAAACAAATATTTAGGAAAATGTACACTGAATAGCATACAAGTCGAAGAGTAGTTAAATGGTAAAGATTAGGGAAATTTCTGTAATTTTGTGAAGTTTAAAAAAAATGTTAAAGAAAGTTTAAATTTTGTGATAGTTATAAAATGATGTTTTCACGACACTAAAATTTTTTAAGTACAAAAAAACTATTATTTTTAAGTACAAAATAAAAGATTATTAACTATAGTTGAGAGAACTATAGTTAAGATTATTTTTATCATTTTGTTTTTTTTGTGTATATACGAATGACTGTTTTTTTGTTTTAAATTGGGTTTCTTGTGTTTTTATGTCTTCTGTTTTATTTTGTTTATTTTGTACTATAAAATGGTATCAAAAAACAAATCTACATTCTGTTTTATAACATTAATAATCATGTAAGTTATTTCAATCACTTGAGATTTCTTCGGTAACAATTTATATTTTGTTTGTGTTTGGAGTAAGAATGACATTGCTTTCGAAAGAATTATTATATTTAAGTTAATAGTTACTAATAAACAAATAAATTAAGCATTTTTATGTCTTTTTTTATTATGTTTTGTGAAATCATATCTTGAATTTGTTTCTATGGCAGCTCTGAATTTTAATTGATATTCAATATCTTATAATTAATGTTTATGTTATTTTTTCTTCTAGCAATCATTAAAGTTATATTTTTATTATTATTACATCATAATATAGTTAAGACTAATTAAATACTAACACCCATTTTGTTTTGTTTTTACAATTTTTCATATTTTTAGGTCTTTTGAGTTGTTTTTTGGATTTTTTGAAACGCTCTCGTGGCTTTTATGGGTTTATATATATATATAAACATTCATATTTAGCTGGAAAATGTTTTAGAGAAAACGTTTATTGTATATATTTACATCGAAGCGTCAGTTAGAAGTGTGATTTGCAATTACAACCGATTAGATGTTTTTGTTATGTTTGACCCCGGGCTCCTCAAGTTCACCCACATATGTTGGGAGGTAATAGTCACCAATGATACAGGTACTCTTTACTCATATAAGTACTTTAATAATTTAAATTAATGCAATTTTTCAGAACTGGTTTGATTGAAACTAGGCTAATAGCTTATTGTATGGAAATATAATTTAAAAAAAAAAAAATGTTGGGTATAACTTAGCAAGTAGTTTTTAATTTTAGAGAAAATAAAATTTCTCCTAAAAGGCAAAAAGATTAATGTAATCTTGAAAGATTTCTTCGGTGACTTCTGGAAAAATAGGCTAAATTTATAGCATCTCTGAATCCAATTTAAATAGCTATACTTTATTTAAATAATAAAATAAATATAAATTATATAAATCACAACAATTATCAATAAAGTAAATTATTACATAGATAGCAAAAAATAACTACCTCATTTGTCTGGAAGGATCTATGAACACGTAGAAAAAATTTGGTCAAAGCAGCAACAAAAAATACAACATTAATGAAATAATAATGATTTAATTTTGAGAAGATAATAAATAAATAAGATCACCGCACAATAAAACACAAATTTTGAAGATGTTAATTGCTAAATATTTAAGCAGGCCTATGTTTTTTTTTATATTACGTTAAACGAGTAGACAAAAAATTCTGCTTTATAATTACTAATATTTAAAAACTCGTCAACAAAATAAAACTTCATCCTTATATCTCCTTCTTTAATTCTTTTAAATAAATTAGTCGGAAGATCTTTCAGATCGTAATGTAATTTATTAAAGATATAAATCAAAATTTATTTTCTCTTGGAAAGCACATTTGTGATGTTGACTATCGATTATTGTTTTCATTTTTACAAAATTAATATTTCATCTTGACACTAATTGCTTACATTTAGTATTTTTTTAAATCTCAATGGAGAGTACCGTATAGAATAAAAATTTTAGAGGCAATCCGCTCACCCACCGGGTTGGTCTAGTGGTTAATGCGTCTTCCCAAATCAGCTGATTAGGAAGTCGAGTCGCGTTCAAGTCCTAGTAAAGCCAGTTATTCTTACACGGATTTGAATACTAGATCGTGGATACCGGTGTTCTTTGGTGGTTGGATTTCAATTAACCACACATCTCAGGAATGGTCGAACTGAGAATGTACAAGACTATACTTCATTTACACTCATACATATCATCCTCATTCATCCTCTGAAGAATTATCTAAATGGTATACCGGAGGCTAAACAGGAATAAGAAAAAAAGGCAGTCCGCTCAGTCACAATGTACTTATATACACCAGTAAAAGTGTTCGAGAATGATATTGGACAAATCCTAACATGACCAGTGCAAATCTTTGTTTAAATCTGAGGATGTTAATCATTATTTGATATGAAATATAATTTGTGCAATTACAGAAAAAAATGTGACCGTCACACTTAGAAATACACCACAAATACTTCGGGTTCTTGATTTTTCTTTGGTTGGCAAAAGTAGCTGGATGAAAAAAATTGGTTACTTCTAGACTGGTTCCTTTAATGTGTTTACAAAGAAGATACATGACTGGCTTATAGAAAATTCATTTTATAGAATAAATGTGTTTTGGAGTATAATATAGAAATCTATTTTTAATTGTGTATATTGTTATATTTCTACGTACAGAGGAAGGTGAATGTTAAATGAATAATTTTTGTAAATTGTGTATCATTCTTTTTTAATTACTTATTTAAAAAATTATTTTTCTTTAATTTTATTATGGTTCTTACTCGTAAGTTTTAAGTATTATGTTGTATAAAGTGAAAATCTTTCTGTTTATTAGGTTGATAAATGTGAATATTGTGTTTTTTTAGGAATAAATAATTATTTTTAAAGTAAAAGTTGTACACTCATAAACATAAGTAAACGAAAATATATTTGAAATGTTTAATTTATTAAAAATGAATCAGCATGAATCATATTTACCGGCACTAAACAAATGATCTGACAATCCAATTTTATATTCTGAAGATTCGTTTTTTCTTCTTTTTAAGTATTTTCTAGGTGTAATATTACATTTTAAGTGGGAGTAATCGGAGGGATACAATAATAACTTAATAATTCATTAATATTGAGTAATTTAAGGACCTTCAAAGGGAAACAATAGGATTTGATCTTATTGCAAATTAAATCAATTTGATTATTCCACGCAAAATTTTATCATTTAAAAACCCGGCCAAAAATTTCAAACAATGGATAACAGAAATATAATTATCATCATTAATGGAATTATTATCCACGCAATTAACTTTTTTTTTTAAACTGGAAACCAAAATGCAATCAATGGTTTTATCCATATTTAAAGTTAACAGAATAGTCCAATCACTGAATGATTTTTTCGAACTGTTAACGCAGAACTACAACCAACTTCTTAAAAATAATAAAGCAGGCCTGCTTGTGCGGTACTGTGAGTAAGAGAATATCATTAATTTTTGTTCTGTGTTAACAGTTCGAAAAATTATTCAGATGACTTATGGTTATACTTTAAACATGGATAAAACCAATCACTGAAAAAATCGTCTTAAATAGTCTATCACTGTTGTATTTGTTTTGTTTTTAAATTATTAATTTATCACATAAACTCATGGAAGTATGGTGTATCGTATAAAAAATGCATGCCTGACCAGAATTCGAACACAGAACCTTCAGATGAAAGACTACGACGTTACCATTCCATCACAAAGGTCGGCAACCGTTGCTTCAACAATTACGATTATGATACTAAACACAGAAATTTGCGCACATATACGACTGGTTTATTTTATTTTTATAAAAACAGTTGTAGTTTTGCGTTTGAGTATGTACAATTGCATTTTAACCGAAATGATAGTAGGCTATCATTATAGCGACTTGTGTGAGCTATCATTAAATTTTCGTAAGCGACTTGTGACATTATAAGTCACAAGTCGCTCACGAAAATTTAAAAAGGTAACAAATATTTTGTCAGGCTTACTAAGACGACAGAGAAGTGTTTCGTTTTCCCCGTTGCGTCTTCACAAATACGTTTGTATATCGGTTTGTTAAGGCCACCTAAATGCAGGTGATTTTGGTCCTATAAATAACACCATCATATGGACTGCCTATACAAAGAATATCATTATTCTTAAAGAAAGAAAACGATGGTGGCTCTAATGGTTTAAATACAGTTACAGCCATAGGAAAACTAAAACTATGGTGTAAATATATTGTAAATCAAACTTATTCACGGTAATTAAAATTCCGTCCTTTGTGATTATATTAAATATTATTACATATTAAAAGAAAAAAGATAAATAAATAATTTATTTACTTTAATTGGTCATTTAAATATGATTATAAAATAATATGATATCTCCAATTTCATTCTTAAGAGTTAGGTAGGTAAAAATCATGAAAGATAATATACTTGAATAAAAGTATAGAGAAGGCAATATCATACACAATTTATTGATTTATTAAAAAAAAACCTTGGAATATATATATTTTTCTCTTTTAATTTCTACTTTTTGAAGACAGCGTCATATTAAGAGTTTGTTTTTAATTTTGCAATAACTTCTAAATGCCAAAATTCAAATAAAAATTTTAACAATTTTTTTTTTGTTTTTTCTTTTTATTGCGGTTTGTTTCGAACAGATTTATGTTTTTTTCAAGTTATAATGTATCGAATTTAAATTCTATTTAAAATATGGATGCTTAGAAAAAAAAAATGATGTATGAAAACATTCTTTCTTTAAGAAAATAAAAAACCGACAACCCAGCGTCTTGATAAATATAAGAAAAATAATAGTAGGCATAATCTGTTTGGAATGCAAGAATATGTTATTGTTTATATATTAAGTTTCAAAATTATTTTTCTTCAAATATTACATAAAAAATATTTAGAAAAACAGAATCACATAAGGTACATATGATTGATTGTAATACAACTATCCAAAACCAAAAACAAATGATAAACAAACAAAAAATATTAAAATAGTTTTATGTAGAGAATATAATTTTTCATTTAAAATATATGCTTAAAAATAAAATTCGAAAACAAAAAAATATATAAACAGAACCACCATAACACATTTTTTTTACAAATTCAATATCCGAAATTGTACCATTTAGTGACTTGTACGGTTTAAACATAACAAAAATACATACGGTTCGAACTGAGAACCTCTACCTTTTTTGAAATCATAAACATAATTTAAAAGAAAAACTCAAAGAGATGGTTAAATTAGAGTTCTAAAATGCTATTAAAAGAAATACGAATTGATGGATTGAGGGGTCTAACGTATTGTAGGACATATTTATTAATTTGTAAGTAATTAACACAGATAAACAGTACTCCGATCAATAACACTTAACGTAAATTACTGATTTATTAATATACAAATTTTAATTAATGTCACATAAATAAAATGAATCGTTATCCATAGTCTAAACAAATAATAAAATATATTTATTAAATTATAAACATAATAATGTATTAATAAAAACCAAGTATTGATTAATAAAACGTACCTGTTTTCAGGTTAACCGAAAAACACTGTTAGTTGTTATGATGTCTAGAATAAAGTATAATCATGCAGTCTCCACTTGACCCCGGATCAAGCTGTCATTCCACCGTGCACCAACACAGCCATATACGCACTGCCGCCTGGTCAAACCGAGTACAACGAGAAACAGAGGATCCCCTGCATTCTCCGACCTGTTTACACACGCACATGCGCCGATTGATAACAACGCTCTCCAAAATACCCCCCACTCCTTCGCTTAAAAACAGTCCTCCCACCGCCCTTAACAATAACACCCTATTGCTTTTTAACATCATTGTAGCACGCACATATTATTATTATTGTTATTAATTTTTACTCAACAACAAAAAGTAAATGTTATATTCTTCAATATAACGTATCATTCTTTAAACAAGTCATATAAGAGCGCTGTGGTACAATGTTGTGAAATTCTGTATATTTTTCTATCGTAAGATCTATTTATAACTTTGTCTCTGTTACTAGAATCAACAATCTTAATTTTTCTAATACTTTTAAATAATTGTTATTGTATATTTTTTTCTACATACTCATTAATCTCTGCTAAACTTTTATTTTTAAATCAATAAGGTTATTTAAAATTATTATTATTATCCAGTGTAGAAACTAAATATTACTTGAATCATAAATCTGAACTATATATATATATATGTTTTTTTCACTGAATTTAATTATAATTATTTAATCTTCAATTAAAATTATTATTTTTCATTGAATTAAAATGTTTAAAAGATTTCTGCTGCAACGAATAATAACCTTGACTTATCTTGGTGTAATGAACTGATACATTTCCATAAGTAGGCTATTTGAATTGCTTTTACACAAAAATAAATTTTACTTATAAACATTTTAACATCTTTTACCGAATTTAATAACCTCACTGTTATTGTAATTTAAAATTCTGTAGCTTGGTACTTTCGTTTTCCTGTTTAGCCTCCGGTAATTATCTTCCAGATAATACTTCAGAAGATGAGTGTAAATGAAGTGTAGTCTTGTACAGTCTCAGTTCGACCATTTCTGAGTTGTGTTATTAATTGAAAAACCCAACCACCAAAGAACACCGGTATCCACGATCTAGTATACAAATCCGTAAATTATTACTGACTTTATTAGGACTTGAACCTGGAACTCTCGACTTCCAAATCAGCTGATTTAGGAAGACGCGTTCACCACTAGACCAACCTGATGGGTTCTGTAGCTTGGTACTGAAAGGACCAATGTTTACTTCGGCCCAATTATCACAAAACTTCTACCTTTTTTTCTTTTGGACCAATATTATAAAATGGGGAAACACATAAGAAGGCACTGGCTTTTAGTTTGGTCTTTCTAACACTAGAAAAATATTACCTAAAATAATAGAACGGGCAATAAACTTAACAAATTTTCGAGTAAATTTTTGGGTTTGCTTCTTTTAGAACCAAACCTCCGAATTATATATTGAATTTAATTATTTTTGAAATTATGTTATTGAATAAAAATTATATGTAGATAAAGATTAAGAAAGATAAAAAGATTTTAAAGATGGATCAAAATATTTTTTCCCCGTTTAGTTCTATAAATCACGTTAAAGCAATTCTTTTAACTTTGAATTTTGTTTTTTTGGCATTTATATTTTGTCAGTTTTTGCTCTTGATTTTCCTGGAGACTTAGTCAATTTTATATTTTGTTTCAAATATTACTCTTTCATAGATTTCCTCTTCCTTATATCTAGTTCTTAGTTCTTCCACTTTAAACCAGTTAGGTTTTGCTCTTAAATTTTAAGTATACTCGTAAAATTCCTCCTTAGAATATTATCTTGGTTAGTCAGTTTTCATTTATTCTTTTTCATATTGAATCTTTAATTTCTTTAAGCACTTTATCTGACTTAAGATGTTATTAAAAATTTTTACTTAATTTTTTTGCGCATTTTTCTCAGTTTTCCTGGAGTTAAATGGTTAGGAATTTTAAAATACCAATTTACCAAAAAGGAATGTGATTGGAAATTTTCAACGTGTAAAAAACATTATCCCTGATTTAAATTTAAATCCAGAACTTTCCGAGTGAAAACGGATATTATAACTATTCTAAGGCTGTTGTTCCTAATTATTTCATTAATAGTAAAATAAAACATTATTATAAATGTGTGTTTATATGTATCCGGCTGAATTTACATCTGATTTCCTTTATTCTTAGAATCCTTCATTAAAAACTTAATTTGGGAGACTTATACTTCTAAAAGCTACATACAGACAAACTTTTATTTTCTTAATTTTTTACGAGGTAGGTATTAAAGCCTAAATTAACGAGAAAGGTCTTATTAAAGCTACTATCCATAATTTTCTTAGACTTATAAAATTTCTTCTTTCTTCATACTGCAGAGGTTACACTAGCAATTAATTCTTATATCCCATCTGCTGCCTTATAGCTATGATATAATATTAGTAAGAAGAACAATAATAATAGAAACGGAACAGGATGATCACATATAAAATATATAAGATATTTTCGAGGATATTCGTTAAAATAATACAGAAGAATTGAATAAGATATCTGAAGACAGTTAAAAAAAAAAGGAGTCTAATTTAATGATAGTATCAGAAAAGAATTCCGATATCGATGATTTTCATATATTCAAAAAGTCAATATTTGTCTATTGACTTTTTGAGTATATTAAAATCATCGATTTCGGAATTCTTTTCTGATATGTCATTAAATTAGTCTCCTTTTTTTTTTTTTTTTTTTTTAATTGTCTTCAGATATCTTATTCAATTCTTCTGGATTATTTTAACGAATATCCTCGAAAATATCTTATAATATTTTATATGTGTTCATCCTGTTCCGCTTCTATTATTATTGTTCTTATCGCTAATCTTATATCATTCCAATAAGGCAGCAGATCGGGTATAAGAATTAATTTTCAAGTCGCTGTTGTCGTATTTGCTACCTGGCATTAATTAACAAGGAATTACAGGTTCTTTTTAAAGAAAAAGTTACTCATTACATAGTTTTTATTTTTATACACACGACAAACAGGTCTTCAAACTTGCATAAAAGGAAAATTTAAAATGAATGCAAATAACAACTACGAACATTTATACAATACGAAGAACCTGTTTTTAAAAAAATTCAAAGTAGATTTATCAAAAACAGAATCTACATTTTAATTAAAAAAATTAATATGGGTGTTATTAACGTATAATATTACATTCCACTACATAATTTTACTAATTCATACAGTATTTATACAATGTTTTAAAAATAAATTGTATTTATTGCCACTACGTGATGGTACCTGTGTAACCAAGTGAATCGTGCAGCATCCGTCTCCAGGTGTATCTAGGCAAAGCCCTCTTTTCTAAGTCATTTATTCCTATTCTAACAAGTTGTATTATGGTATCCATCCGAGATGAATTTTCGGTTTTCCTCTCAGTCAGTTACCTTTCGGTCGAACTTGGAACATTTTTTTGTGAGTATTTGATCTTCATATCTTCACATGTCCTACATCCATCTATTTGAGACGTTTGCGTCTCAAGCTATCTTTTACCGGAATCTACTTATGTTTTTTCTTATTTTCCACTAACCCAAATCGTTATTTCCCACAGGTGCTACTACAAGATTCATCATGTAAGTTAACTATATCAAACAACCTAGAAAAACTAGACTCCGACCTGGTACGTAAAGGAGCCGAGGATGACCTCCTGCTCTCACCCAGCTCCATCACGGAATCCCGCGTGAAATTTACTGCATCACGTTCGGAGACCGCTCCCGGCAAGACAATGCTACACACCTCACGGCTGCATGGACTACCATACCCTCGATAGCGCAGTCACCCCCCCCCCCCCCGGCAAGTGGCAGTCTCGACACCTTTCACTAAATTCCGGCAGATTTCAATAAATAACGCCAAATTCTAATTAACCGAGGCTCTCCGCCAAAGTAGGCAATTCGCCTACTTCCGGCCAATTCTCATAGGTCCGATAATCAAGTTATGGAGTAAGGTTACCTCGCATACAGTTTCTCAACGTGAGTAGATTTACTGTTTTCTTCTGATTGATTATCAGGCCTATTTTTTCTGGAATTCACCGAAGTTTTTGATTTTGAGCCTATCTTTCTACTTTTCCGTCAGAAGTACCATCATCATCAAGCTTTTTAATCTCCAATCTGGATTTCGTTGTGTCCACTTTTCAGGAATTTCCTGACCGTCTTTTCTATCAATGGTACCAGTAGGAAAAAATTATTGGTATCCAATAATTTTTTGTTTCAGCACTATATCCATTTGGAATTCTTCTATTAATTTTTACTTTAACCATCATGTCACAGTCTGGCAGTCAGTTCCTATAGTGATATTGATCATGTCCCCTCTTCCGTTATATTTTTTCAACGTACAGTCACATGTTTTTTGAAAATAACATGTTTAAATAAATGTGTAAATCCGTTAAAAATTTAGGTGCGTTTTCAGTTATCTGTTACCTGGCTCAGAGTGAAGATATTGGTTGTTCGATGAGCTGCTTGCTCTTAAATCACATCTGCATTCCTTTTTTTTTTTTTACTTTTAAGACCATAATGGATCACTTTAGTTCATTTTTTTTTTTTGGCAAGTTCTTTCTTTTCTTGCTGATTTGTTGTTTTTCAGCTTTTCTTTTTTGCCAGTAATTTCTAATCGTTTCAGATCTTCTTGGCCTTTCTTGTTCAGAGTACACCCGGCTTATTGTTTTCTTAGGTTTTGATAGGAATCTTGTTTCTTTATTTTTTAATTTCTCATAGTTTACGGTTTTCGTTTTTAGGTTTTCATGGGTTATGGGTTATTCCTCCATGTCTTTCTGTTCTTCGTATAACCAGTTCGGTCTGCTTTTCTTGTTCCAGAAAAGTTCGATTATCCGTCTGATAAGTCTGGTCTCTTCCATTCTGAAAATATGTCCTAGAAAGGAAATTCTCTTCTTTCTAAATTTATTAGTTATCGGGATGATCGTTTTGTAAATCTCTTCGTTTGGAATAATTCTCCAAATCTCGTCTTTTTTAATGTTTTTCCCGATGCATTCCTTTATATATATATGTTTATAACTATTCTTTGATTGATTCAAGAATACCCACCGTTAGCACCTTTTATGCTATAAGATTAGCAGTGATATTTCTGTGTAAACATCAATGTATGATTTTTATATTTGTTGTAGACTGGACAGATTATAATTGTTTTCCATTCTACAACCCAAATGTTTGTGATCAGTTTGTGTATTCTTTCTTGCAACTTTTCGCCGCTATTTATCTGCTGTGATCAAATCGGCTTCTGCACTTTTACCTTTTTTGAGCCTATTTATTTTATTTTTTATATCCTTCACTATCAAGAGCTCTGAGTTGATTTCTATGAACCTAGACAGATAATTCCAAGTCTGATTGAGATCACTACAGTAACACAGCAAATAGAAATATTCCTTCCATTTTTTATCCTTTTTAAAAACTTCTAGACTCTTTACTCCTTTTTGGAAGAAATCTACTCTGTAGAAAATTTCCTTTAATCTGTCATATTAGCATCTATCCCCTTCGCATCTACAACCATCTACCTAATTGAAGTGTTTTTCCCTTTAAGACAGGAAAAGTCTCCAGGCTATTTCTATAAATTTCTAAAAATCTTCCTTCTTCTCTTTAGTGTTTACATTTTGTGTTTTACGCGTCATTTTGCACTTACCGTTTCAGGTTCTGTGGTAGATTAATTTCCCAGCTACTCTTTCGACACTTTTTAAACTGAATTATAGTTTATAAATACTGCGGTTTGTTGCAGTCTAATCTGGTGTTCTTTTGGAAAGATCTTTGAGTCATTTTTTTTTCATTTGGATGCTCATCGTTTCCTTAACCAAAAATTGATCCATATTGCATTTTGGTCTTCCTATCGTCCTAACATTCTCAATTTTTAATCTAACTTTCATTCCCATTAATATTTATATCATTATTAAATATTCCTATATACTTATTAAAGATTCTAAATTCAAAAATTGAATTTCTCAACGATAGTTCACTTTATTTTAATAAAATTTGAGTATATTTATTAATACATATAATATTTCATTTTAGCAACTGTTTCGATTATAAAAATTTTCACAAAATGAAAATTTTGAGGAACGAAAATACACAGATACATGAACAATGATATGATCATATTAACCTCTCAATATATTACTGACAGGAAATTCTGTCTAAACCAGAGGTTCCCAAACTTATTTTTCTCATAGACCACTTTCAAAATTTTGCTGGTTCCGGTGGACCCCCTGCAGCTACATTTCTACCGTATTTCCAGTCGACGGAAAATGTGAAGATTAGATCTAACTATGAAAATTTGCGTTACGGCTGAGTTCCACGAACTAACAGCTTCCGAAAAAAAAGTGAGAATTGATTAGTTAATTTTTGATTGACTGTGCTGTGAGTAGATGTCAAAAAAGTAAAGTTGGCCAATCAAAAAAAATGCTTCCATCCTACTTTACATTTTTGACATCTACTCACAGTACAAGAAAGCAATCAATTCTCACTTATTTTA
Organism: Lycorma delicatula; assembly: GCF_047948215.1. Classification (NCBI taxonomy): domain Eukaryota; kingdom Metazoa; phylum Arthropoda; class Insecta; order Hemiptera; family Fulgoridae; genus Lycorma; species Lycorma delicatula. The sequence continues at coordinate 91,867,296 of NC_134460.1, forward strand.
TTTAGAAAACTTCCCATTCAGAGTGGTAAAAAGCAAAAGAAAAATAGTATATTTTTTTGTGTTGCATTTATTCAAATATGTAATCATTACACTATTAATTATTATTGTTATCATATTGCAATGTAATATAATAAAATTGTCGTAATATAATTAAAATTAAACATTAATAACGTAATGTAACTTCTACAATGACAATCACAAAATAGTTACAATTTTAATGGGAGGGATGTACTTGATGGATTGACAGCAAATTATCAATATTTGACTTCAGTTTTGTTAGGAATAAGCGCAAATCTCCCCGTTCTGTGATATTGAATCTGCTCCTTTTTTTTTTTGATAAAAGGTTTGTAACGACACTAAAACTTTTTTCGACAAGATATGACGAGGGAAACGCTATCAAAAGCTTTTTCGCAATTCCCCACAGACCAGGATATTTTTCTGGTATTTCTGCCTGCAGCCAAAATGGTTGATACCCTCAATTAAATTTCACCTTCAGCTCCTCATTAGTGCTAAGCTCGAGTAGCTCCTCTTGTAATATCATATTCTCCACTTCCGTTTCATCAAATGGATTTATGATCCATGTTGGTTTTTACAAGTAACAGTCGCTGAGCTTCTAAAAACATTATCTGGCTAGATTAATACGCAAAGTCAAGCCGACATTTTAGTTCTTCACTATCGAAACCTGATGAATTTTCGTGGACCCCCGCTTAAGAATTGTGAACCCCCATTTTTTTGTCACGCCAACGTAGACCCCCGTCGAGTCTCACGTGGACCCCTGGGGGTCCACCTGGACCACTTTGGGAATCAATGGTCTAAACCATTAAATTAAACTGATTATTATTTTCACGAAAGTTCATTAAGTTACAATGACTAAAAGTTTTTTTAGTAGTGAAATAAACAAAATTTTGTAAAATATCCTGACTTTCTTCAATAGAATTGAGACATAAAATTGTCCTAGTTTAATTAAGTTTAACAAGTTTTTGATGATTAAGTTATACTTTACTCTTGTTAACTCCCACAGATAATTTAATCCTAAATTGGTGTTTTAATTTTATTTTATAGACCTTCAAACAATTAGTAAAAAATTGCAGTTGATTCATTTTATTGACAGACTTAACAGATTATTACGAATTACAAAATTATCTAAATAAATATTATTTATTTACGTATTTAAAACTATCTGAAGTAAAAAAACATAATTGTACTTTATAACATACTTATTTTCTTTCACATTTAACTCATATGTTTTTTTTTCAAGTTACAATTTATTTTGTTAAACTTAAACAAAAAAATGTATTTTACGTAAAATATGTAAATACATGCCATCATATTAAGAATATAGCCTAATAATAATTTACAGACCATTAAAATTTTATAAAAATAAATAAATTAGAATATTTTCAAATCAATCTTCATATCTTACAGCATAAATCCATTGATTGACATTAAGAGTAGAATGTTAATCACACACTAAAACATCAATTTTTAATCATTAAAAAAAAGATTACGGTAAATATAAATGGGGGATCTCAACCTTTAGTTTCTTAAGTAAAATATAATAGAAATAAAAACAACTGACAATTTTAAATGATTATTATTTTTGTTAATACATATGATTGATTATTAAATGTAGTGTAGAAATATTTTGACCTTGTTTGGCATATAAAAGTAATAAATTTTTTATTGATAAGCTTTCATTTCATTGGTAATTTTAAGAATATTTAATAAATTATTTTCTTATAATATCAAAAATGACATTTTCATCAACATAAAATCAAATAATGAAAAAACAAACTATAAATTTTCTATCATCATCCCTCTCACCATAACAATCCAACTAAAATCAATTTATAGTTTATTAATTTATAATATATGTGCGTATGCGTGCGCGCGCGTGTGTGTAAATGAAATCATTCAATATTATTTATTACTGCTGGGATCTAATTATTGAATGATAATTTTATAACCTATTTGTATATATAGTTCAATTTGCGTCACGGAAGAAAGTGCTAGTATTTCAAGAGTTTACTTTATGAACCACTGGACAGAAAAAAATGATTTTTATACAGTATTAGTTGTATTTCATTTTTCACGATACTGCTTAAAATTTATAATTATTATTATTTCTTTTTTAATCTAAGAATTGACGCAATTCATTAATAAAAATTACTACTGGTTTTGTCTGTTTTCCTGGTCGTTTAATTTCAACGATCCATAACTTCATGATTAAGTAAGTATAGAACATATTTTTACCAAAAATTTAAACAGTACAAATTTTTCCCATGCTTTTATCAATGTGATAGCCCATCAAACAAATTCTATTTTAACTTCCATTAAAAGAGTTAGGCATTCTATTACCTTTTATTTTTCTTTAATTATTTTTGTTTGTTTTAAAATACTATTATGCTACTCATCTAATTTTACAATTTGAGTTTGTAATTGAATGGAAAAAAGTACGTAAACGAAAAAATAAATTTTCATTAAAATTGTTAGGAAACTGTCTGGTAGAAGAAAGTAACACAATCGTTACACTTAAATATAGAATACAACCTCGTATCTTTGTTCAGCGAAAAGAGAGAAATTACCGGGAAGGAAATGTTTTATAACAAGGTATAAAATCAGTTTCTTTCTACAAGCGGTTCGTATCTTCAAAGATAAGCTTTTTCTTTGGTCATATATTCTACATTGTTCTTATCATAACCACAACGGTTTTGTAGGCAATCTCACATGAATAACAAGTTATTTCCGAAGAATGGCACAATTATTAAGCGTAAAAAAAAATTACTTGCCGGTGTTACTAAGAAAAGTTTAGACCACATACTGTACATTATAAGCTGTTTAGGAGAAATACGTATAGTTTAACGATATAAACAACTGTTTTGTTTATATGTTAAGTTACCTGTATACATAAATATAGAAAATCACAATTACTTATCTTTGTAATTATAAATATGCTCATGTATAATTTTTTTGAAAACTCGTTATCATCTATTGTCGGCGTAGAGATTTTATGTACTTAAGTTTACAGTAGAAACAGTTCGGCAACCATGCATCTACAGGCAAGGATCCACGTTACAGAGATCCAAGTAGATCTACAGACCTACAGTACAATTTTCCCCTCATGTAGCAGCTCAATTAAAATAATTATTTCATTTTACAAAAAATCTCTAAAGAAAAAATCAATTTAGGTTAGCGATAATTTTTATAAAGTAAGATATTAATAAATTTACAATAACGACTGATACAGAGCCTTTACCCTTGTTTCTATATCGAATAGTTCCGAAGATAAGATGGTTTTACAAATGGAACAATAGCTCATAAACGGTTAAAGGTACAAATCTGAAATTATAGGGACAAAAAGGATATAGAAAGGGCTAACTTATCAAAACCTTTGTGCGGGATAAGTGTGGTACTTCGCCGGTCCTGCATTTTAAGCTTTGTGCGTAATGGGAAGCGATCAAAATTAAATTATGTGATAAAATACTCAAAAAAAATGTCTTTTTCCGTTCTAATAGAAAAAAAAACAACTTAAAAAATTGTAGAAAATAAAAGTTTAACTTCTTCCAACGGAAAAAATTATATAAATTTTGATTTGACTTCTTTTGAAAAGAGTAGTTTGTTTATCTTCCCTGACATCATTGCCTCTAGAGCTTTATTCCAAGAAGAAAATATGGTAATTTGTCAAAAAATGGGGTATGAATCTTTTTATATTTTTCGACGTTTCTTAACCCAGGAACCCCCCCCCAAAAAAAAAAATAAGTGACGGTAATATTTGTATAAATGTATGTACGAACAGGTGGTGTGTTTGAAGAACCGATTTTGATGAACATTTTTTACAGAAACTCGTGAATATGAGGCAATTTTTTACTAAAATCTTGGGTGAATATTTCCAGAGGATGGGGTAGATAGGTTCCTTGGAGTCAATTTTCTCAAATTTTTACCAACATTAACCACTTTATTAAGCTCAGTAAAAGCGTGCATGCTTTTCTTACTATTTAAAAAAAAATTGCCCCTAAATTCCCCCTTTTCCAAACAAAATTAACAAAAGCTATCTTTTTATTTATTGCATATTTTTTAAAGAATTTTTTTAATGTCTTTCTAGGCATAGTAGTAGTGCAAATGAAACCTCCCCAAAAATACTTTGGGGCAATACAGGGGGTACGTGGGGGAGCGGATCAAAGTTTAAAAATATCGATTTTCTTTTAATCTTTCAAAACTTTTTAATAAACTTTTAATAATATGACAATAGAATTTCATCATAATTAACCCCCCACCACAAAAAAGGTAACTTTTTATTGGTTGTACATTTTTTATGGAATTATTCAGTTTCTTACATTTAACAAAGTAAACGTAGATAAATTAAAATATTTTCTTGGAAGGTGATTTTGGAGGTGGGTAAGTAGAAAAATTTTTTAAATATAGATTTTTTAATTTTTTATCTAAACATTTAATGAAAATATTATAATAAAACATCATAAATTACCCTCACCCGAAAAAAATAAATCTTGGGAAACTTTTTTCATGTTATCATCATTATTTTCCTACAATATAAGAATAAATAGCCAATGCCCGGAAAGTATTACGACTCTGTTGTCAGCTTTTTTACGATGCTTTGAACTCAAGTGCATATAATTTCTGCGTCATCAATAATACATGATTGAGCAAATTTCCGCAATCGCTTATCGTGTTGCAAACATGACGTTACATACCTTGCAGGATTATTAGAACTGATGGACTTGTAGTATAAAATAACATTAAACAACTTATATTATTTTCAGAACAATGAAATTATAATTGTTTTAATTAGTTTTTACAAAATTTATGTAGTAATAATAAACATATAAATTTAATGAAGACGAAAAACAAGCGGTTAATTGGATAATCCGGATAATTGGAGTTTCGGATTAATAAAATTTTATTGTTAGTAAAATATTTAGTAAATACAGGTCAAATGTTTTGTTTCACTTTTAAAAATTATACAACAAATTTTGGAAAAGAAATTTTAAAGAGTTTTCTAAAATAACCCTTATATTATTTACTTATTTAATTTATTTAAATTACCATGAACTGTATTAATTTAGTTATTTCGTATAACCTAGGAGATAAACCTGTGTTTTTGTAATGATTGTATCAGTTGAGTCGGTATAATTCATTCATAAGTTAACGAGAAGGAAAACAAGATACCGTGAGACCTAGTTTGTTTATAGAATGTAGCAAAAAAAAAAATCTTAACGTACATACGCACACACAAATTTCTTTTTATTGAAAATACACTATAAGAACGGAGATCATGTGTACTAACACTGGTATACGCTCTCTCATTCTATCTCTCTCATGTGTTATTTTCAAGGCTATTACATGTTTTTATTACTATTTAAAAAAAAAACTTATTTACGTAAAACATATTATACAAATAAGTTATTAACCTTTATCTCATAATTTAGTCGCGACTTTTTTCTTTTAATAATAAAACTTAGAAAAATGTATGAGAAAATATTTGTCTATAGTTTTAACATTACTTTTAGGGTTAAGTAATAGATTGATTAGAAGATTTATCGTTAAAAACTGGTTTTCATTTATAAAAATAAGAGGACCATTAACTTATGTTTTAGATTATAATTTTACACTTCCTTCCACAAGTTTATTAATTGTTAACAATATTATTATCCTTCTATATCTTTTGGTTCTGACAATCAAGTACCCTAGTAACATATATTTGTCTTTTCAAAAAGAAATCATATGATATTATTCGACTAGATTTATCTACTGCTACTGCATGGAAACCTCTATTATTCTTTCTACGTTGGTTAAAGAACAAAATAACCATACACTGAGCTTACATTAAAATGTTTACTTTCTCATAGTTCTAGAGCTTTGTTGCAAGAAGGTAAGTATTATATCAGTCAAAAAATGGAGTGTGGGTTCGTTTCACGACATTTCTTGACCCAGGACCCCCCAAAAAACAAAAAAGTAACAGGCAATATTCGTACAAGTGGAGTGTTTGAAGCTTAATAACTTTTGACTGGAAAAATCGATTTTGGTGAAATTTTGTACAGAGACTCGTGTATATGGGACAATTTATAGCTAAAATCTTGGGGTCAGTACTCCAAGAGATAGGTAGATAATATCTGTGGGATCAATTTTCTTAAAACTTTGCAAAGATAATCCAACTTTATATTAAGCTTAGTACATGCGTATATGCTTATAATTAAAAAAAATTGGCCCAAAATTCTCCCCTTTTTCAAAAAAACAAAAAAGTTTTTTTTTTATTCATTGCATATTTTTTAAAGTCTTCATAGGCACAGTAGTAGTGTAAGCGACCCCCCCCCCCAAAAAAAAAAAAATACTTTGGGAACAATATTGATGGTGGGGAACCGATCACAGTTTAAAATATCGATTTTTTTTTGTTGAAAACTTCTTTTGGTTTATTTTGATTTATTTCAAAATTTAAATAATAAACATTTACTAATAATATTACAATAAAATTTCATCATAATCATCTCCCGAACCCTATTCGGGAGTAATGAATCCCGAACCCTATTTTATAATGAATCTTGGGTAATTTTTTATTGCTTTTACATTTTTTCTTATTCCATTTAACATAATAAATGTAGAAAAAAAATATATTGGGTGATGATTTTGGAGGTAGGGGGCAGAATAATTATAAAATACCGGTTTTCTTAATTTAAAAAATTTTTTTCGTTTATTTAAGGACTTAATGATAATTTTACGAAAGACTTTATCATAAATTATTCTCACAGCATTACAACTTTGTTACTTTTTTTGTATTAGTATGATAACAATTTACTTATAATTAACAACAAAATATATTTATAATGGGAAAAAGACTTCTCGAGGTTAATCGTATTAAGGATGCGTTTATACACGTAATTCGTATACACATCAGAGCTCAAAAGCAAAAACTACAACTTTGGTTGATTGTATTTCAGGAAAATAACTAAAATTTTCTTGTAGTTACAAATAATTTCTTTATTTCAACAGCTAGTATAATTACAATCGGCTCTCCAAGTGAGCCATAAGTAAACCTCTTGACAAAAAGCACGTGATAAGGGGGTTCTAAGGAACACCCAAATTAAGTAATTCACAAAAATAGTTACAAGTAATCTAGTCCAATATGAAATTTCAAGTCCAGTTCTAAATCTAAAAATATTAATCTCAATACTTCACACTCTACAGAAATCAAACAATAATAATAAAGATAAAAAAATGAAAACAATACTACTAGATTTGGCGTTGTCAAATTTCAAACTGTCACGCAGTCCCTAAGTTTGTATATGGACACGTTTCAACCTTCGGACGTTCCTGCTGTTATCGAGTAGATTGATTGCAAAGTGGTTGACATGATTTTCAAATCTTTGATGGTATTTAATACTGCACTGCCGTGCAACCTCACGAACCGACGGAAGTTCTACACAATCGTGAATTTTATAATCCCGCGTGAACCATGGTGCTTCAGCAATTGCCATTGTTATTTTGTTTTGGAAGCGTTATATAATTTCTATGTTACTAGTACTAGCTATTCCCCACAATTTCACACCGTACGTCCAGATTGGTCGCAGGATAGCCTTGTAAATTAATATCTTGTTGGATAACGTGAGGCCTGAGTTCCTACTTAGCAGCCAATGTAGTTTCCTATACTTTGCGTTTAGTTGTTTTCTCTTCATCCTCACGTGACAATTCCAGGTCAAACGCCTATCCAAGTGAAGTCCTAGGTACCGCAAGTCTCTGTTTTTGGGATCATCTAAGTACACACTGGGACAGCCACCCTTCTGCATGGCGATTGTGACATGCTTCGATTTATCTAAAATAAAAATAAAATTTGGATTCTATTTTATCAGAATATTATATATTTACAAACAAATAAAAATATCAAGATGTAATCATTAAATCTCTCTGAATACACTTCTTAATTAACAAAATAACATAATAATAATTGCAGTACAGAACTCTTAAAACTTTCTTTAAAAAAAAAAAAAAAATTAAATATAAAACATTAATAGAGTTATATAGCCCTAATATGTTAATTATTTTAAGTAAAAAGAGAAACATCAAATATCTTATTAGGCAAGCACATTTTATATTAGGTTTTTTTTAAATTTATTCTATCGAAATGAATTTATACAATTTTTTTCTATATCTAATAGTAACTGTTTTATGTTAATTTAACAAATGTAGTACAATTGAAATCTTCAGACATAAAGTTACAAAATTTAGGAATTTATTACGTGTAAAACTTCATAAAATGTATTATATTTGGTTTAAGTACAATTAAGTTCATTTACTTCGTAACATATCTCTTCTTATAGGAAAGGGGATGGATATCTCACCTCCCACTTCTCTCAAACAAAATTCTCAATATACAAATCTCTGAGTGTAAAAACAGATTTCAAAATAATGAGGCATTTTCGGAGAATCTCGATTTTCCATTGATGTAGGATAAAATGTTTTCGAAGAATAGTTTTTGTTTGAAAATAGTGAGGTATGAGTTACCCCTTATCAAAATACTATATTTTAATTTTGAGTTTATTAAATAAATTAATTTTAACATTTTCTTTTACCGAATATTAACTTAAAAAAAAAACTGTATATTTTACTAATTTGGTTTACAAAAGATCAATAATACCTGTTTGCTTCTTCCAAATTATCAGTTAACCAACAAATAAACCCATATATTTGTTATCCCAAACTGCTTCATTTCCTATTTCCTTGCATACTGACTACAAAAACCATCCTTGACTTTTCGAAAATAGGAAAACAAAAAAAATCCCTTCGTTACGCCGAAAGGCGGAGATAGATTTCATTGGTGCTAAGTAGGAGATAAAAATTCCGGCCTCAGTGGCGCGAGTGGTAGCGTCTCGGTCTTTATCCGGAGGTCCCGGGTTTTGAATTCCGGTAAGGCATTTTCATACACGCTACAAATCATTCATCTCATCCTCTGAAGCAATACCTAACGGTGGTCCCGGAAGTTAAAAAAAATAAAAGTAGGGGATAAAAAATATTTCCACCTTAAAGTTAAGAAAAACTTCAAATTTACTCAATACGACAATACCTAACGACGACTTAACCGATTCGATACTGTGTCTATTAAGAGAGATATGATTGTTTGTCTTTGAAACCCGATTTTTCCCACCCCCTGGACCAATGGTTGGTAATATCAAAAAACTTTACTTATATAAACTTTATGCCCTTATCCAAATAATAGTAGGAACTTTAAACAAATTCGGTATTTTACTTAATAAAAAAGTTATAGCGATACATTTTTTTTTTAAAGTCCTCCCATTTCCACTCCCTATGGTCTGATTTTTCCCATTAACGAACTGGACGGAGATTTTGGGTCGTTATATTTTATGTATCGATTTGTAGGTGATTAGCGCAAAATTACGGCAGTTATCGTGTCCACAAGAAAGTGAAATATGACGATGGTTTTGGGGTCTGGGGGTTGTGAAACGCGATGTCATAATTTTCCGCAAGTTGAATCACGGTACCCATTACAATAGGTAGCTTTTTTATGAATTCTACCTAAAATGGTTTAAAGAAATAAAGAAAGATTTATTAAATTAGAAATTATAAAAGAAGAATTATACAACAGAGATCTCTTCAGAACAAAAACAGAAAACTGACAGAATTCCAGAACGACTAGAAGAAGTAACAAAATAGATTGATCAGAACAAAGAAGAAAGAACAAAACGAAAGCGTGAAAATTTGCTTGGAAAAGAGAAGACAATCCAAAAAGAGGAAGTTTTGTTGATAAACAAGCGGCTTATCACCGCCACAAAAAAAAGTCGGTTGTGTAACCTTTACGAAAAATTAACCTCTAGCAATAACAGTTTATAAAACAATCATTTAGATTATGACTCATTGTTTAAATGGAGAGAATTAAGCATTTAACACTGAGTTAAACAATCTTTGTTCGCTGTCCAGACGGCAAATAAATGTTATTTTCGTTTTTTTTTAATTATACATAATATTATATGTAATTCCTAGTATTTATGCATTTTTATTATTAACTAATCGATAAATCTGTAAATATTTCCAACTCTCTTTCATTCTTGAATTTTTTATTGAGGCAAGAAGACAATAGATGCATTTAAGATAATTAAATGCAGAAAAATACATTATTATTGTTGTTATTATTATTAGGAAAATAAATATTTCACATTTTGCAGATAATCGTTTTTGTCCCTGGCGTTCCTTATTAAAAATTAAATCACAATATTTTTTTAATTCGCTGAAAGTAAACGTAGTGAAAGAATAAGAATTTGACAGTTGTCAAATTATTATTGACAACTGTCAATAAGAATCTTTATTTAATCTTTTTAAATAAAAAAAATTTAAGTATCGAAATTGTTAATGTTTTAAATATTATAGCGCATGCAACTAAAGTGTAGGCAAGATTTATTGTTCGAATCCAAGCTCCGTTTGGAGCTTGGATCTTATTTTCCATAATATTCATATTATTGTGTCCATTCATATTATGGAAAAATAAGATAATATTTTATTAACGGTGTGAAGACAGTAAATCATTAGTGCAGGTTCCTCATAGTAGAAGACGATACTACAAAGGTAGGTTTAGTAAAATATTACCACTACTAAAGTTATCCGCCAAAAAATGAATGAATTCGCTTCATTCCTTTCTACTACTCATAGCTCAGAATAGTGCAGTACTCTTGAACGGAATAAAAGTGGTTACGATCTTCAAGGAAAAATCTGTGGAGAAATTCAATACTTGTAAAAATTATTCCATACCTGTATAGAATAATTAACAAGAAATATGTGAATTCACCTTTTATTAATTATAAATATTCTTTAACAGAGTAACTATAAAAATCTGCAATATATTTATTTAAAAAAACTACCGACTTAAACGATTTTTACAATTTTTTCTTCTCAGTTTTCCATGATCATAACACTGGCATTTCATAAAATACAATTTAAACTTCTAAAAAAATATTTTTCATTTCCATTCTACAACTGTCAATACTTCGATAGTGTCTTCAGAATCTGCATATGTAAAGGAAATGAGATCTAGAAGGAAAAAAATTAAACTAGAGAATAGGGTATCTTAAAAGTAGGAAAATCACATTATTTAAATAGTAAAAATAAAAAGGTTCAAGATAAGTATTTTAGTTTTAGTTTTGTTAATGGACAATTTGTTGTTTTTTTTTAAAGTTAATTATGACTTATTTTAAAATACAACCCTTCTCCTACACATGCACTTTGAAAGAGAGAGAGAGAGAGAGAGAGAGAGAGAGAGAGAGAATCATTTATATCTTTAACCTTCTGATATTTTTGAAAAGTGATATATTTTGGTATTTTAAAATAAATTTTCTCCCTCTTCTCTTCCTCTTTAGCAGAAAAAGATATATCTATATATGTAGTCTACCGAGCTGATCTAGTAGTTAACCCGTCGTCGCAAATCAGCTGTTTAACAGTTGATTTTCGAAGCTGAAGTTTCTGAAGTTCACATCCTAGTAAAAGTTACTTACTTTTACTAGACAATGGACCGGTGTACTTCCGGTACTTTTTTTTCCTGTTTAGCCTCCAGGAATCACCGTCAGGTATTCCTTCAGAGGATAAATGAGAATGATATGGATGAGTGTAAGTGAAGTGTAGTCTTGTACAGTCTCAGGTCGACCATTCCTGAGATGTGTGGTTAATTGAAAACCAACCACCAAAAAACACCGGTATCCACGATCTTATATTCAAATCCATATGCCTTTACTAGGACTTTAACGTTGGAACTCTCGACTTCGAAATTAGCTGATTTGCGAAGACCCGTTCCCCACTAGACCAACCCGGTGGGTTTACATTGGTAGTTGGGTATCACACTTATCAGGAATGGCAGCCTCAGTCTGTACAAGACTACACCTCATTTACGTCATACATATATCCTTTCATTTCATTGCTTATTGTTCAATAGACTGTTCAGATTGTTCAAGGTACACATTAGGAAAAAAAATATATATATATACTGATTCAAAATTTTATTCTTAAAACATGTTTTTTCCTGTACTGGTTATGTTATTAATAATTCAAAAGATACATTGATTTAAACAAAAAATAAATACCTTATTGGTTAGGTTAGGTAATGCAAGTCACAAAGCTTGTTCTTGATCTCTTGAATATTAACATAAATCAATTATTAACTACAAAAAAGTAAATACCTTGGATAATCTTATTTTAAAAACGTTTCAAAAGACACGTACTTTATTTTTTAAATGTTTATTTTTTCAAAAGATTACCCATATTAGTTATTTTCTGCATGCATAATTCTCAATAATTATTAAATTAAAACAATATATTATTATGAAAGTAAAATAAGAGTAGTCATGTACTAATAGTAAATGAAAAAAAAAAAATCTACTCCGAACTATAAAAATACTTGCATACTCATGCACAATAATACAAATTTTTTTTTCTATTCACAGATTATTCGAAAATAAATGTATTTATTTTTCCCCTTCAAATTCTTACGTTAATTTTATTACAGGATATATGCTTTATTATTTTATATTTTTCTTTTTTCTTTATTGTGGTGACTAATCCAAGCAACTTGTCAAGCGTAAACCACATTTAAGTCAATGCCAATGAATGCTGTCCGATTGATAATAATAATAATATTTTTTTTCGATAAAGATTATTATTTAAAAGTTATAATCGATATTTTATTGGATGAACACCGCAAGGACATTTAAATAATATAGATCTATTACGTATAGACTTATTTATAAAGTAAAATAAAATTTCCAAGGCAAATTTTTAACCGAATAAGGTTTGATAAAACACATTAATTTTTTTTTCATTTTAATTTTAAGAAGCAGTAGTGTAAATAATAAGGATGATATTATTACGTATAAATAACGTAATAAGTCCAGGTTTGCGTCGTTTGTACATCTGAAGTAATTTGAAAACATAATCAAAAACTGCAACATGTACAAAATAGATAGTATTCAGATGTATTTTAAAGATATTAAACTTTTAAGTGAGCTTAAAGTTGATGATGAAACATCACGAAACAGTTGATCACCGACTATGAAAACCAATTTCTCAACCAATCGATGGAAGTTATTTAATATATTTATGACTTTTTTTTGTTGAGCAATCTATTTTTACAATCGCTCGCCAAAAGGATTGCGACCATAAGTAAAATTGTATTGCTAAGAATAACGTGTCAGGAGGCCATCCAAAGATAGCCAACCTCAAATACAATATTAATAATATGCATCAACTTTCATGACACCAACGAAGCAATAACAAGGTAACAAATAATAAAGGCAGATAAATAATAAAGTCACAGAACGTTAGTCAAAAATCGGATTAATACAATATTCAAAAAAAGACATCGAATTTTCAGCCTGCCGACTCAGAGTCAACCACCAGCTTAAACATGTGTTAAATTGCAGCATAGATTATTATTAAAGTTTAAACTGTCTTTGATATAATGACCACTATATCTTCCCACGGGTCATGCACTCCAATGAACATCCATTCCAAAGATCAGCGAGGTCCATCACATGAACCTCCTCAATCTTTTTAATTCCTCACCGTTGTCAAATAGATTCAATACCAGATGATTCCCATGTTTGTCCAGTTTAGATATGTAGTCCCTACTGGTCTTCCACGTGGCCCTCCAAGATACCCGTGCATCTCGTCGTTCCTAGCGAACCATGGAGCCCCTGATACCATCGTGAGCACCTTGTTTTGAAATCGTTGGATGATTGCAACGTTGCCACTACAAGAAGTCCACCATATTTATGCACCATACCTCCATATTGGTTTGAGGAAAACTTTATACAACAAAAATTTATTCGTCAACGACAAATGACATTTTTTTAAATTAAAAAAAAAAAAGATGCAATAAAGTAGGTGAAATGGAAGAAAAAATTACATTTGAAGAAGTTATAAATTATTAATTAAAATTATAATAAAAATTTGACAATCACTGTTTTACCGATATACGTCATTATCTATTTTGAGTTCAAAAAATAACTAGTGTACTTAAAAATAAGATGTAAATTCTATTTGATTTTTTTTCATATTATATTTTATTGTTTTATATTCGACATATGGCCAAGACTTATTTAGGATCACTGATTTTTAGAAACCATTTTTACTTCCTTGTACGAAGTAAAGGAAGTATTATGATCGCGAAAAATTTCGATTTTCAGATTTCATCGGAAATATCCATTTTGACCATCCCTGAATCCATTTTAACTAGTTTCGGCGTGACGTCTGTACCTACGTATGTATCTCGTATAACTCAAAAAGGATTAAACATAGGACGTTGAAATTTTGGATTTAGGGTTGTTGTAACATCTAGTTGTGCACCATCGACTGAACCAGTAGTACCCAAAAAATGCACAAAAATAAAATAAAAATTGGATTTTGGAATTTTTTTCAACTACAGTAATAAGCCCTCATTAAGAGCTTTTCAACGATGTATCATAAGTGGTACTTATTTTCATTGGTTCCAGAGTTATACAAAGTTAAAATTTTAATTAATGTAATATTTGTATCTTACAAGAGGAAGGCACGTCAGTTCGAATCAGACCTCATCTTCGTTTTTTTAATCTTTTTTTTAGTTTAAATATATTGATTTATTAATAATTATTAACCTCTGATTGTTAAAAAAAATGTTTACGATAAATAATAATTCAATAACAACAATAAAAAAAAATATCAGAAGTGATTAGTGAAATAAAATTGTATGTACTATTCATTTAAAAAAAAGGTGTACATGCAATTTAATAGACGTACAAGGAAGTCATGTGGTGTTCACATAATTTTTTTATTTCGTAAAGAAAGTTCCGGTAGTGGTCCTGAAGTAAGTTACTTCTAAATAACTAAATTTTTTTTGAAGAAATATAATACGTTTCTATATTCTTATAAATAACTTTCAGATATTGTTTGTCATCACCATATATAGTAATGTATTATTAAATCGTAATGATAATATTCAGCTTGATTTTCCTTGTTCCTGTATTAGAGATTAAAATAATTTTATAAAGTATAAGATGTAAAATAAGACGTATTACTCATTGTCAAGTATGCTAATTTTATCAATGTAATATTAAAATCTAATGAGTCATTTAAGCCGTCTAAATGCACATAATTAAATGCACCCGCAAATGGGCTATAAGAAAGCAATAAGTCTGTGTGTGTCTGTATTTCACAAGCAAAATCTTTTATAAAATATCTGTAATTCACATCAAACACATTACTATATTTCTATATAATTATTAACAGTAATAATAAATAGAACTTGATATCATGTGAGACTGATGAACAGAAATCACGTGCTGATGCTGATAAGGTCAAGCTGTATTTAAAATAATGTATTTATATGTATAGTTTATGTATGTATGTGGCATAATTTATTAGTTTACTAATAAAAAATTGATGATGATATAAAGTTTACAGTTATAAACATATTTCACAATAAGTTGACATACTGATAGAAATAAGTTTCATTTTAAGTAAGCAAACGAAATGTACATACAAGAGCATATATAAAAATGTATACAGGTATAATAATTGCACATCTGAACATTTTGAAATGCTTCAAAAATTAAAATACTTCAATAAGCTGACTAATTTCAAAAATTTTCCTACATGAAAAATTATGGAAAAAATACTTTTTTCTATTTTTTAAACTTAAAAAATGATACAAATGCAACAAAATACTTCTTTAAAATTCTTGACTTTTACTAGCCGATATTAATTGAAAAAAAAATCAACCCAATTATCTATCCTTACATTTAGGATTATTATTATCCCCTAATTCGGCACCGATTTAAAAAAGTGTAAATTTAAAAATATTATTTTTTAGTTTAATGTAATTTTTTTTAAATAGGTAATATATTTAAAAAAAATTGTAAGTGTTCTACAAGAAATTGCGCTGCCACATGAAAAAAAAACTTCGCAAGACGCACAAGCCAAGAAATCTGTAGTATTTTGGTTTTAATAAGAAAAGGAATTACGATAAATGACGTAACGAGTCTACTACCGAACATGAATTCAGATTATTAGGAATGAGATAATATGTATTACGTACAAAAAATACTTTACATGTCAAAACGAGATCGAAAATATTATCATTACATCATGGCAATAGTAAGTAATAACTACTACAAAAAATTATTTTTATAGGCAGTAAAAGTTTAATTAAAAAGTTTCTTTATAAATTATTTTGAAAACCCTTACCAAGGATCCAATGGAGGAACATTTTGTAAATATAATAAAAATGAATCATCAAAATCAGTTCATTTGGTAAAAAGAGGTTGAACAATAAATAAATAAATAAAAACTGATGATCGAGCAAAAACAAACACCTACTTTTACGAAGTCGGTTAATAAAAATGACTTTTAACTAGATTTGTTTTTTAAATTCATCATATAATATTTTAGTAAGATAAAAAGAATATTTTCTTATCACACCATTTTTATCATACATGCAACGTAGTCAATATTATACAATTGTAAACAGGAATTAGTCTGAGGAGTGAATGTGTTCAGTACAAAAAAAAAAAAACTGACAGGCACTATCTTATTTATAATATAAAAAAAATTTTTAAATAAATTCTATTTAAAAGTTTTTAAATATTTAATAACAATTGTGTTAAAAAGAAATACATATTCCAACAAAGCTAACACAAAGCGTACAAAATTATTTTGCTAAAGAAAACGTGCAAATTCTTTTTTAGCATTGCAAAGAAATTTAGGTCCTAATCTAAAAACTACATAAAGGATAATAGAGAAATGTGGGAATTAATAAAGACTCATGCAATTAGGTGTGCACCTAATATTAAATCAAAGATCTTGGATGCTTATTTTAGAAATTATTTAATTTAAATAAGGATTATTTAACTGTTTATGTTTTACTTTTTACAATAAATGAAGAGTTTGAGTTAGATAACATCAAGACTATATGGAATGCTAATTTTAGTTTTATAAATAAATTCTAAAATAATTTATTATTATTTTAATTACAATGTTTAATCTTATTATGGAGAAATTCCACATTCCAGAATTCTTTAAGAAATCAATAATAATCTTCTCAAAGAAAAAAATGCATTTTTAGTTTTTTGACCCTCCTCTAACCTTTTCACTGCAGTGTTGTTTCAAAGATTGAAAAAATTCGTAACTAGGAATGATATCCTAACTGAATTTCAGGTCGGATTCCTCAAAGAACATTCGTCTGAGAATAATATCTTAATAATTATCTATAATATAATAATTTTAATAGTAAAAATTTGAGAATGAAAGGTATTTTTTAAAGCGACATTTGATAGTATCGTCATAAATGGAAAATTCTACAAACTTAGTAGTTTGAGGTCGACTAATAAAGTTGTAAACGTTTTAACTGATAAAGAATCATTTTACCAAATGTGATATGGTATTAAAACGTTTCATTATAAAAGAAACACTACTAGTTTCAGGTAAACACAGGGGTTTTATCCAAAAGGAACATTAAGCATTGTAAGCATTAAATAATTAATGTTAAGTAATGTTAATTGTAAGTAATGCTAAGTTTTAAGTAAGCATTGTTCACTTTAAGATGAAATAAGAGATATTACCTGAATTTAGAATGATGATTAGAATTGATGATTAATGATTTAGAATGATAATTCTTTTTTGTATTTTCATCAGTTGAATACTAAAAGAGGCGTGCTACAAAATTTTTACGCGTGATTAGTATTAATGTTTAATATTTATTTTAATTATTTTCTTCCATTTCATAATTTTTTTCTCTTTTGTATATTAAAGATAAATTGTGATTTTTTAAAAATTATTGTGTTTTTATTTGTTCAGAATTAAGATGGAGAGAATTAGAGACGACATTATTTGTATTCTACAACAAGATGAATGTGATACGCATGTGAAGGATGAAGATTTCTTAGAAGTAAATGGACGACACTGATGTCAACAGCGATTATCACCATCACCCTAAGGAACTTGAAGAAGATTCGAAAGAAGACATCGCAGAAGAAATAACAAAAGCAGAAGTTGTTACACCGCCGTGTAAAAAGAAAAATACGAATTACACTAATGGAAGGAACAAGATAAACTTGAAGAGAACAGATAAGTAAGTAATTCTGATACAAAGATTTACAGCTGAAATTAGAAGAAAAAAGCTGTAATACTTTCCTGGCGTTAGTTATTTATTGTACAGTGGAAAAATAATAATGCATGAAAAAAGTTATCTAAGATCTTTCTTTTGGGGTTGGAGTAATATATGATGAAGTTTTATTCTAAAATTATCATTATATGTTTAAATAAACAAAAAAAAAGTTTAAACGATTTTTAAAAAATCGGTATCTTGATTTTTTCTGCCCCACCTACAAAATTACCTTCCAATTTATTTTTTTGATTTTTCTACGTTTAGTAAATGGAAAATTTTAAAAATAATTCCACTGAAAAATGCACAACCAACAAAAATTTATCTAAAATTTCTTTTTTGGGAGGTGAATTGTGATATAATGATGATTTAATATTAATATTACGTAATATTGTTAGAATTTTCATTTTATTATTAAAAATGTAAATAAATTTAAAAAAATTTAAAAAAGTTTAAAAACTATATTTTTAAATTATGATCGGCTCCCCCACACAATAAAGCTTCGAAAGTATTTTTTTTTTTTTCATTTTTACTACTACTATGTCTAGGAAGACATAAAAAAATTAGGTTAAAAAATATGTAATAAATAAAAAGATAGTTTTTTTTTGGGGGGGGAAGGGAAGAATTTTGGGGAAAAATTTCTTAAAAATGTAAAATAAGCATGTACGCATGTACTTAGATTACTATACAGTTATACCTGCAAACTTTTGAGAAAATTGACCACAAAAAACTATCTACTACACCCCCCCAGGGATATTGACCACAAAATTTTACCAAATATTTTCCGCATATATACGAATCTCTACAAAATTTCTTCAAAATCGGTTTATCCAGTCAAAAATTATTTCCCTTCAAACACGCCAACATACGTACGTACGAAAATTACTCCACTTTCTTTGTTCTTTTTTGGGGAGTTCTTGGGTAATGAAACGTCTAGAAATAAAAAAAAAAAAACCATTAGATGAGATTGTGAAATGTTTTGTGGCAATGAGTTTCCTGTTCCTGTTCTGTGTGTTTATAACGTGCCTGGGACCAGCTGAGCCACAACGATCGGTGATCAAGAACAATAAAAAAGACTAATATGTTTACAGTCGATTGCAAAAAATGTGTTAAAAACAGTGCAAAAATTGTATCACGTCAGTTAACATCATCCAACCATACCACCAACCACTTTTTGACTGGTTACCATACTTTCCCTTTTGCTGCATAGCTCTAAAGCTATGATGTCAAGAAAGTAAAAATGAGTTCATAAAAACACTGCATCGTGTCATTCAACAGGAAAAATGCCAGTTAAAAATATTGTTCACATTCACCCTGGACCGAGTGTGAAACCTGGATTAATAAAGAACAAGTAGAATGAATTAAAATCTTTTTTACGGATAACATAATGAATTTATCCTGCAAAAAATTAACAACTAAATACATTATCAAAGAGAAAACAAAACGCAGAATAAATTTACCGCGGGGGTGGTCTAGGGGCCTTGATCTGTAGCTTAAAACTTTCTCTGGGAAAGCACGAAACACGAATTAATCCTGAAAATCTGAAAGCAATCGGTCGGTTGGTTCTCACGTGATGCAATAATAAACGAACAAATTGACAAACTTTCGGCTTTATAAAATAAGATTGTACTTTTGGGAAAATAAACAAAGCATTATTATTATTAAAAAGTAAAACCACAATATATCATTATCATGTGACACTAATCAACAGAAAGCACGTGCAGGAGCTTGATGAGGCCAACTATATTTATAAAACACTATAATTACATTTTTGTCACAGTAGTGTGAGTGTGTTTATATATATTTTTTAATTTAGTGTAAAAAAATAATGATATAAATTTACAATTTTAAATACATTACACAATAAGGTGACAAATTGATAGAAATAAGTTTAATTTAAACTAAGCTGACGAAATATAAATACATGAATACATATGAAAAAAATATACTGAAATAAAAAAATGTTACACATTTCAACATTTTGGAAGCTTTACAAATTAACTTACCATACCCGCGCCAATTCTTAAGCCAAGTCACCTGACGAACAACAGGAGTAAATACAAGGATGTTGACTCACAACACTTGATAATGATTTAGCGTATCTAAATTTCCTGATAACAATTAATCAGTAGCAGCAACATAACAATATTTATTATTTATTTGTTTACTGAAGTGAATTGATTGATCCGTGCGTACACTGTTATTTATAGTAATATTATTAATTTTAGACGATTTTTTTTTTTTTTTTTAAGTGCGTGTAAATGGGTTAATCCGTACATTGTTCCGTAGAGCACTTAATGATTAAATTGTAATTAAACATTAAAACCTGTGATAAAAGTGTATTAATTATTTATTTAATTTTTGTTTTAATTTAAAAATCTTCTCCAAAAGGTAGCCAAGTAATTCATTTTGAAGAGCGGAAAATTATTGCATCGATTATTTTAAAAAGAGAAAATGAATCGAGAAAAGTGATCAAATCTGTAGTCAAAAGACTAAACGTGCAGCAAATTATTCCGCCATTTTCGTAATGACAGTCAAAAGAATCTTAGAGAAAATAAGAGTTTTTAAAGACTTGTTACGATCAACGTTTGAACATTCCATGGAGGGGAATTTAAATTTACATTTTTCAAGCGCAGTAAACCATCTTCAAATTTAAACTATCTAAAACTTTAGAATATTTTATTCTATCTATTACGGTAATTTCAAAATTGTAACAAATAAATGAAATAGTTTAAGACAGGCACAACTATATTTTAGGTAGAAATAATATAATGATGTAGCCTAAAGGTAGTTTTTATATATAAATTAAGCCTATAAATTTATATACATATATATATATATATATTTTAAAAAGAAACGGATAGTTCAACAAGAAATTGCTACCCGTAGGAAAAAATAAAAGTTTGCAAGACGCACAAGCCAAGAAACCGTATTTTATTAAAAATAAGAAAAGGAATTAAGATAAATGACGTTAAAAGACTACTATCGAGCATGAGCTCACGCGTTTAGAAATACGGAAATATATATTTCTTCTAGATTTAATAGTAATTTTCTTTCATTTTCGCGCGAAAATACTTTGTAAATAAAAATAATATCGGTTATATTATCATTACGTTTTATCAATACTGAACAATAATGATTATAAAAAAAAGGAAAAATATTTCCTAACTATCTGTCTGTATAGGCAATGCAATTTTTCCTTAAAAAGTATTTTACGTAAATTATTTGTAATTTTCTATCAAAAAAATTAATCATCAAAACTGGTTCATTTGATGAAGAATGTTGAACATACATTAAAAAAATGCGGTTATTTTAATAAAAATCTAAAAAACAAATAAAAATGCTCAAGTAAAGAATATAAAAAAAAAACTGACAACAAAGTTGTAAAACTTTCCAGTCACTGGTTATTTATTCTTATATAGGATAATAATAATAACAGAAAAAAATTACTTAAAATTTCTTTTTTGGGGCGGGGTAATTTATGATGAAGTTTTATTATAAAATTATCATTTATGTTGAATAAAAAAAAATTTAATTGAAAAAAAAAGGTATTTTTTTCTGCTTTCCCATTTTCATTATCATCTTATAAGAAAGTTTTTGATTTTTCTACGTTTATTATGTTAAATGGAGAAACTAAAAAAAAAAATCCATTAAAAACTTATAACCAATAAAAAATTATCTAAGATTTGTTTTTTGATTTTGGAATAAAATATGATGAAATTTTATTGTAACATTACTACACTTTTAATATTATTAAAAGGTTAAATAAACAAAAGATATTTTGAGAAATTCCAAAACTCGATATTTTTAATGTTTTATCGGATCTCTCACCCCCAATATTGCCTCCAAATTATTTTTTTGAGTCGTTTGCACCAGTACTGTGCCTAGGAAGACATTAAAAAAAAATCTGTTAAAATATATGCAATATATAAAAAGATAATTTTTTTGATTTTTGGGGATACAGGATTCTGGGGTAAAATTTAAAAAAAATGATAGGATAAAAATGTACTATATACTGCTTAATATAAATTGGGGTTGTGTTTGCAAAATTTGGAGAATATTGACTCCAAAAAACTATCTACTCCGCTTCTTGGACATACTGACCTAAAAGGTTTACCAACAAATTGTCCCATATACACGAGTCTCTGTTCGGGATGAACAGGAAATTCCTTTACACTGTAATAAATCCAGCCTAATCGGGATTTTTTTTTTCAAACCTTTTTTAAATTCACGCAGTGCGACCGGCATTCGCCTGAAAGACGTTACGTCATCTGCAGCCTAATCGGGATCTACTGCTGCCAATTCTCATCACTAATATCGCACACTGCTGCTGCAAAAGGTGGGGAAGGATAAGCCGTGGCGGGAATCGTCCGATGTGTTCATTTGTGGTGGGTTGATCTTAGTCGCAGTCGAATATAGAACAAAGCCATTAGTGCTTTCACTGTCGAAGAGCGTTTGTTAGCTTGTGTAGGTCCACGAACGTCCACATACTGGTAAAGCATTGGAGAACATTATGAATGACTTCTTTGTGCGTTTTGGGAAGTCGTTACCGTCACGGTAAACGTTACTGACATGAGAGAAGAAGGCTTTTTTTAGTGGGAAGTGTTCTTGATGCGACACGTAGTGGGAGCTGAGGAGGCATCGATTCAACGATCACCGTTAAAATCAACACGCAAACGTTCTGCAGAGTTAGGCTTTCCAAGATCGACGATGCGTGACCATATGCGGAAGGACTTAAAAGTTAAATGATTTTGTCCAGCTACAGTTATTGAGTTGAATGACAATGACCTTGACCGATGTATTTATGCATGTCAATTATTACTTGAACGCTTTCCGAGAACAAACGATAAAAAGAACGTCATGTTCTCAGACCAGTGTCCGATTTACTGAAGCTCTCGTAACCGAAATGTTTCTTTTTCCGGGCGAAAGACAATCCTCACTTCTTTGAGGAAATCTAACACCATCCGCTTCATGTTATGATTTGGGCTGGTGACAGTGAACAACTACACATTTCAGCAAGATATGCTCCAGCGCATTTTGCTTCAGACGCCTCAATGAAATTTTTCCGAATCGTTGGATCGGACGAAGGTCAGAAGTGTTACCGGCTCCGTGCCTTGGCCAGCAATAAGCCGTGACCTCATCATAACTGACAATACACTCTGGTGTTTTGTAAAAGAAAAGATCCGAAATCTCAGATACGTCAACAACGAACAGCTCCAAAACGCTGTTCGATCATCATTTGAAATGATCACCTCTCATATGCTGTTGCGGATGAACAATCGGACATGAAGCTGTGGTTTGAACATGGTGGAACCCACGCAGACGTTTTAGATCTATAGAAGGTAAGCTACAACTATCCTAATAATTTCATAACTAGCGTAATGGGACTTCCCGCCCGCTCCGTACAGAAGTTCATTAAAATCGATTTAACCAGTCAAAAATTATTAAGCTTTAAACACGCCAACGCTCTGCATACGAACATATCACCTTTTTTGGGTAGTTCCTGGGTCATGAAACGTCATTAAGTGTTAAATACCCATATCCATTTATTTGATTGGTTACCAAATTTTCCTCCTTGCTTCTTGCTTTCCTTCTTGCATAGCTCTACAGCTATGGTTTCAGGAAAGTAAAAATCTAAAACTAAATGTGCATTTTGACAGTTAAACAATTATATCAGTTCCCGTACGGATACACTAATGGAAGTAAATACAATATTATGAAACATAAAATAAATAAATAAGAAACACATATTAAAATTAAATAAAAAAATAATAAAAAATTTAAATAAAGAATCCTTACGACATACTAAAAAAAATTATATTTTTATGACCGTTCATAAAAAAAATTACAAAAAAATGATATAATATTGCTTTGGGCCATCCAAGTCAGAAGTGGAAAGTTGCCTTAAATACAGTCTGAACCATTTAAACTTCCACTTGGACTGACCTTTTATTCTTTTTTTCAAACGTCTTTGTACAAATACGTTTTTTTTATAAATATATGTATTTTCGTAAATTTATTTTTATTTGCACGTTTATACTTCTTTTATATTTTAGTTTTTTCGGGTTAGTTCTTTTTTCGATTTAAATCTACTTATATACTTTTAATTAAACTGTATACTACATATTATTACTGATAGTTAGAGCTAAGTAAAATGAAAAACAATAATAATAATATTATTAAATATATATTTATTTTTAAATTAAACTGTCTCGGAATAGAAAAATAATAATAATTAACAATAATTCTTGTTAGGTCGACTTTTTGTGACAAACCGTTAAATAATCTCTAACAGAAGTCAAATTCATTAAAAAGCATCTATAAAATTTAAAATAAATATAGGTCGTGTAATTTAGCTGCGAAAAGTCTGATCAACGATAGTGCTGATCATTTATTTATCCGATTAATATTTAAAACATGTTAATCAAAATCAATAAAATATTTGTCTATATTAATAAAATATTTGTAAAAAAATATGATGAGACTTTAGTTTGTTTTATTATAAATAAACATTTTAATTATGATAAATTATAAATAATATTATTTTTTAACAGTTAAATCAATGATTATAGATCAGCTTTGATTTATTCAGATTGTGATTGAATCTTATTCAGTCGGACCTACTTCTTTATTACGAGATAAGGTAATACGGTTTTTAACTAAAAAAAATTTCATAACGATGCTGCTTAATATCAAATCGAATTCGATGTACAGTTTATTGAATTTAAATTCCAAGATTTACCGGTATGGCTAACATGGATTAAATCTGTTTTCGGACTTGGAGACCGAAAAAACTGCCGAACTGTAATTTGATACAGAACACGGTGTAAAAAAACATAAGAAAGTAAATTAATAATAATATAAACTGAACTGAAATATTTATAACTAATTGTTGCAAACATATATCACAGAAAATAATACTGATCTACTTACGATTAAGAAAGAAGTTTTCAACGAGTAAAATAATATTACATAAGGTCACGTTCCTCACGTTTCAAAAACTGGCTTCAGAAGGCAATAACCAAATTAGGATTCATCTAAATAAAAACTAGAATCTTTTATGATCTAAAAATGATATACAAAGCAGTCTGAAACATTTCCTACAGAAAAAGGTTTACAGTTTCTTTGTTATTCTCCTATTTCATAATTACAAAGAATTTAAATTAGTTTAATTTCTAAAAGCTAACAATTTAGCTCAGCGACCTGTGATATTTTGAGAAATTTAAATCGGATAATATTTTTTGGAATTGGAAAAACATTTTTATGTTTAATACGTTAAGATTTCTTTGCTATACTGAATAATTTTTCTTATTTCGAGTTTCAAAACTATTTAAATAAAATGCGATCCAATTAATGTCTTAAATATAACACTTATTATTTTTATAAATACTTATTATTTTTTTTATAAATACAGCATTAAATAAGATAAAGGAAACGCGCTACTTTACAACACAACGGACAGAAATTATTTAAGTACCGCATTGATTTAAATCCGCATATTCCCTTTATCAAAACTACAACTAACATGCAGCTTGATTTCAAATAATGTAGATACTTCAAGCGATATTTTATTGGTAACTTCTACGATAGAATGGCTAGCCTTTAATCCCTAAGTTTCTTATTTTGGTACCAGTAAGAATCGCAGATTTATTTGTCGAAAGTAAGACGAACAAAATTAAACTCGTCGTAGTAAAAGGTAATTATTATAATTTAACGAGAGACTAACCGTAAAAAAAATTAATAATATAGCCGGCAGATAAAATTATTAATTGAAATTTATATTAATACAAAACGTTAAAAATAACTATCTGCCAGTCATCTTGTGAAACAAATGCCATCTGCCGTACGTGCTAGAAAACAGTAAACTGCAATCGCAAAATAAAAAGAGATAAAAATATAAATATTGCGTGAATCATCAATCAGTTAAACGTTGTAACTACGCAGTGATGACAAATTATTATCTCTTCCACATACGTTGAACGAATTTACACTTGACTGCTCTAACCATGTCAAAAGTTCTACTAATCCTTGTGTCATGAAACGTTGCGCACAGATATGAATATGAATTCAACATGTGTGGGTTATACCTCAGCAGTTAAGGCTGAATCATTCTGTCACCCCACGTGCTAGTACAATTATTGTTTTATGCGAATAATGTAAGCTGTCGCTTGTCTGGCTCTGTAGCATGCCAATGATAAGCAATTAAAAATCTTGTTAAATCTTTGCTATTGATTTTTAATAACGATAACATCATTTGTATTGCTTCAAACCATAATTTTGATCAGTGAAAGTATTTCAGTCAGTGTTTATCGTGTTACTCCAAACGGTAGAATACAGTTTTATGGTTTATTTTTATAACAGTTTAATTCAGTGTTATTTTTATTAATTTTAATTTACTCTGTATATTTGTGTCAAACGGGTTTTAACATTGAGTGATTCTGTCGTGAAAGATAAACCGGAAAACCCCTTAAACAGCTCCGAAAAAAAATCAACGTCATATATGTAACCTTAAAACAAGAAAACAATGAAACTGTAGTCACTAGACATTGCTCGGAAAGCAAGTAGTGCAACAGGCGTTAGCGAAAGAACAATTTTATAATATAATGAAGAAACACAAAATTGATGGTAAACATGTTAACCCTAAGAAGGCTCGAAATTGTGTGAAAACGATTGAAAAATTAGATTTTACTAAAACCAGTATCAGAAAAATGTTTATTCGTTTTATTTCAATAACGAGCTTCCTAACTTCAAAAAAATATTAAATGTGGTGAATACCGATTCTGAACTGCCGAATTTTTCTAGAAGTACATTACATCGTGTTTTAATATCAATCAATTTTCGTTTCATGTCCAGAAAAAATAATTCTTTATTGATTGAACGGGAGGATATTATTTCATGGCTTAGGAAATATTTAAGAAAAATTAAGCGATTTCATGAAGACGGTAAGACAATATATTATTTAAATGAAACTTGGGTTAATGAAGGACATGTACAAGAAAAGGTATGGGTGAGTAAAGAAATAAAGACCGCAAAAGACGCTTTTATGAAAGGTTTGTCAACTGGGTGACAACCACTGCTGGAAAAGGTAAACAATTAATAGTAACGTTCGTAGGAAATAAAAATGGGGTTTGAACGGTGATTTATAAGCATTTGAATCCAGATCTTCCAAAGAGTGTCACGATAAAATAGATGGTGACAATTTTTTGCAGTAGTTTAAAAAAATTGTAGATATTGTGCCTGAAGGTTCGGTCATAGTAATGGATATACACCACTGCCTGAAGATGGAAAAATTCCAAAAATTTCGACCGAAATTTCCGAATGGTTAAATCGAAGATAAATGCGTACACCAAAGACATGTTAAAAGTAGAACATTTAAAATTAATAAAATCAATTAAACAAAAATATATTTATTATAAAGTAGATGAAATAACAAAATTAAAAAAATCTGATGTGGACAACACATGACTTCCTTGTATGCCTATTAAATTACATATATACATTTTTTTTTAAATGAAAAGCACATAAAATTTTATTTCATTAATAATTGATATTTTATCATTTTTTATTGTTATTATTTATAATTTTTTTTTTACAATCGGAGGTTAATAATTATTAATAAATCAATATATTTAAATTAAAAAAAGTTTAAAAAAAAGGAGATGAAGTTTGATTCGAACTGATGTGCCTTCCCGTAAGTTCCAAATACTCTTATTTCATTAATTAAAGTTTTATTTGGCTATAACTCTGGAACTAATAAAAATAAATACCACTTATGATATATCGTTGAAAAGCTCTCAATGAGGGCTTATTACTGCAGTTAAGAAAAAGTTCAAAATTCAAATGTTTTTGGCGAAAATATTTTGCGATCACAATACTTCCTTTATTTACTTCGTACAAGGAAGTAAAAATTGTGTCGTATTGCGTCATCCTCCATTCCATTGAAATTTTAAGCCGATAGAATTGATATAGGCACAAGACAATGGAAACATAAATACGATAATATAAGTAATAATACAACATTTAAGTTAAATGCCGTAAAACATCTATTGATAAAAGTTGTTAATAGAATAGATGCAAATGCTTGGAAAAATTGTAGTCAATATGTAATTAAAGAAGAGAAAAAGCATGGGAAGCGGACAGTTTGTGTGAAAATATTATTGAAGATATTGTGATAAATTTTGGAAACGATGAAAATAGTTCAACAAACAGCAGCTTATCTATCAGGTACTGAACATCCCAATTCCGTAGGAGAAGACATCCACCTTGTGGGGATTCCGGTCCCCATACCACCCCTTCCGTTCCGAGCCCTGAGGTCGTCTTTAGACCCTCTAACTGATTACGTAATACATTGAGGTAACAAATATCTTTTTCTGTTTTACTTGATGAAATTCTAATATAACCGAAACGTACTATCTTAAAATGTTTAAGCTAAACATATCATTTTATCACAATTTTCTAATTTTTGTATTACAAGTTATTTTTAGTTAATTTTTGTTACAAAATAAGTATTTTTTCTCGGATGAATTGCGCTAATTTAAATTAATTAGAATCATCATACTGTTATGTTTCGGTTTGTTGCACACTTTCTTGAAACAAATTTAGCTTGGATTGTTTTAATATTTTATTGTTTTCTTTTACTATTCGTAATTTTTACTATAGGCTTAATTCGCCAACCGGATGAAGACAATGTAAATGCACTGTTTCTTACAAAAAGGGATTCATTAATTTGATATTTTATGCTGTCTGTCCTAGTTTTTCTTATGGCTATGTGAAATGTATAAAATACAACCGGCATCAGTCAAAGTTACTCTCAATTAAGATATAACAATTAATCTCTTTGGTGATAAGAGTGAAGCCTTTCGGCTTGTTCTACTGAATAATACCATAAATTTCGATGTGGACTTGCTGATATATGTAAGCCGAATGTACTTCGGTTTACTGATGAAGTTATTTAAAAACAATTTCACGCCTCACGCCTTCATAGTATTTCATATTTTCTTTAGCAAACTTGGCACGGTATATTTATTATTATTATTGAATATGACTACATAACATTTTTGGAAATGGTTGTCTCTTATATATCATATCACCTGCAATCTTTTGGTTAGGGCACCTAATACATATACTTAGTTTAATAAGGCAAACTTTTTGTTGAGAAAAAAAATGGTTTGTAAGTAAGCATAAACTATCTCTCCAATAGAAAAGCATGATGCATTGGTTTGCTGTATGTGCTCACACACAGCTGGTGCGTTGGTGTATGCGCTCACATTTTTATTTTAGATGCTATTGTAGCAGAGTGGACACATGGTGCGCCAGGTGCTACGCGCAGCCGACTCTCTCCCGCTTCCTATGCTCTTTATTTAGAATGAAGTGCTTCACTTGTTAAAATATCACAACTCAAGAAACAGCTAAATTTTACAGGTAAAAAGCAGTCCGTTGTCAATTAATTTACAGATTACTTAATTTAATTTCTAAGCGTATATTATTTTTATTTATATTTTATATTTGTATTTTTATTTATTTGTTATTATTTATTAATTTTATTTATGTAATATATAATAATTTATTATTTTATTTATACTGTATAAGTTAGAATTTATTAGGTAATTATTATTTATTTATTATTAAATTTAAATTAAAAAATAATAATTTTTGTTAATATTTAAATTAATTATTTATATAATTATTATTCAAACTTATTAATAAAAGAAAGAGATTATTAGTTAATATTTCGCAGTAAAAAAAGGATTCTTTATGTAAAAAATTATTTAAAAGTAAATTACCACGGACTGCGGCAAAGAAAGACTAAGAGAGCACAGGGAGCGGGAGAGAGTAGGCAGCGCGCAGCCACCCGGCGTACCACGTGGTTCGCTCTGTGCCAATAGCAGCAGCGTAAGAAGCAGCAGCTGGCCTGGCAATAAAACCTCAAACGAAGTATCTAACACTAAACTTTGGGGGCTAAACGAAGAAGACGGCGTCCTCAAGCCACCTCCCTGTTACCAATATTTCGTTTTAAAAGTTTTTGTTGTTGTTAGTGCGTTAAATTTATTAACGTTAATTTGTTACACAATTGAAAAAACATTTAACAAAATCAATTTGTAATGAAACATAAACCATGTAACATTTTTGCAGCGGACCATAGGCCGGGTTTTTTTTTCTAGTAAATATAAACTTAGGTATGTGGGAATACCGCTGACGAGAATGAGCTATATTAAAATATCTGTCTAGTAGTAATCTCTATTTTCTATAAAATCAAATCACTTGTTTTCATGAAAAAGTTAAAATGTTTGTTAGACGTCTGTACAACGTAAATGCATAATTATAAATTATGTATATTGTATATAATTCATATCAACGGGCAACATTTTTTGTAAAGGATCGATCTAGACACCGAGTGAAAAAAGTTTGAGCATCTTTCATCGTCCCACAACTGACGTAAATCCAGCACTTTTTATGTCATTATAACATTATATTGTATACTAACAGAAACGCTTCGCTATTGCTAGATTTGAATATGTATATATAGATTAAATGAACACAATTGAAAGTTAGATAAAACATTAACAAAATGAACATTACGGAACTTCACAAAATTTAACCTTTCCCTTCCTTTTTTACCATGTTTGCATTCCCTTCCCCATTTTCTCCCTTACCCTTTTCTTTTTTCCCTTTCCCATTTCCATTTCCTTTTTTCCCTTCTTCCCTTCTTCCCTTTTACCGTTTTCGATTTTTCCCTTTTTTCCTTTTTACCTGCGCGTAAATCGGTTCAGTAGTTTTTTAGTCTGTAGCGGACACATATCGGAAACATTGAAATGGAATCGTAAAATATTTAGTACAGCGTGTGTTGCTTTTACGTCCAACAGATAGCGCTGTTTTAAAAAAAAAAAACATGTTTTTACTTGTCACAGGTCTGACATCTTAGGTATATAAATAGTAGGTATATAAAAACGCGCGCGTACTCGAATGTAACAATGCGTAAAAATTTCAAAGCAATCGTGAGAACTTTCGGAGATTTAAGATTTTGAACAAACATTTATATTTTTATTTATATAGATGATATTTATTAATATTAATTTTTCCGTTTACTCATTAGTTCTTTCTTTTTTTGCACACAGATCTCAGCTTCAACAGAATTTTTGTTTGTGTAGTTAAATTAAACATATGCTTTAATATATTAGAATTATAGAACGGTATATTTACCATTCCTAAATGAAACGGTAAATTCCTTAATAAAGTTCATTCTCGTCAGCGGTATTTCACATACCTATGTTTATATTTTGTATTGTATTCTATTTTTATGTTTATATTTTACAAACAATTTTTTCTCAAGAAAACGTTTATTAAACTAGTATATTTCTTAGGTGCCGTAGCCAAAAAATTGTAGGTGATCTGATTGATCAATTGTAGGTGACAGAGTGTCGCACGAAGAAACGTTCAGGACGTGTTCTACTGATGAAAATAATGAAAAAGGTTCTTATAAATATAGGTCTGGGAACGCTTTGTTTTCGAGTTACGGGTAGCGAAAGATTTCGCCCGGATTTCAGCTCTTCTAATAAAATGAAGCCCTGCTGTAATTTTAGAGACCCAAATTAACGACTAAAGTTGGAGTTTCTTATGTAATTTGAGCTGGGAATTAGTAGGATAAACAGGTCTCAGAATTGTAACTCTAGTAACTTTAGACATCCGACGTAAAACACAAAATTTGGTGTCGAAATACAAGGTTTTTTTTTTAGGTTTGTATTACGATAGCTTTGTTAAATGACTAACAAATGCGGAAGATTCAGAACAAGACTTGTACAGAATTTAATTCTGATAAAGTAAAGTAAATACAGGCAATATGAAATAAATAAAACCATTTAAGAATCAGTATTTTGTTGAAGCAGAACAGATGAAAAATAGACAGATAATCGTATAGTCTTTCTGTACCTCTTAAACTTTCTTTTTAAAGCATTCTTTTTAAACATTATTCGGTGTATCAGCATTTACGAACGAAAGGGTCATTTCCAACGTGTTTGTTTTCTGTTGAACGCCAAGTAAATCATCGTGTTAATGATGAATATCGTGTGATTCAGCTTATTCAGCGTAGCCCAGGCACTAGTACAAGGCGAATTTCATGTCGCATGGGTTTGTCAAAAAAAGTGTGGCGCATCCTACGGAAGAAAAATCTTTATCTTTTCCGCTTGCAGAAGTTCAAAATTTGCGGTCAGCAGTTTACTCCCAGTGGTTAAACTTGTGTCACTGGCTTCTAGAGAACGCTGATAAGGCAAATTCAATTTTATTTACTGATGAAGCCACTTTTACGAAAAACGGAGTCTTCAAATTTAAAAATCGTCATTTATGGAGCGAAGACAACCAAGTGGTACTGTGGAAACTAGAATGTGAAATCTATGTTGTAATAGATTTCACATTAATGTTTGGTGTGGCATTATTTATGACAAAATTCTGGGACCATTTGTTTTCAATGAAAACCTTGATGCATGAAATTGAGATGCATACGTTCATTTCTTGAAAAATAATACCGGATTTTTTGGCGGATGTGACTGCAAATGATTTTCCAGCACGATGGTGCAACGTCACATTTTTCTTTAGTAGCTAGAAATCACTTGAATTCTAATTTCTTAAACTCTTCGTTTTTCTGTTTAGCCTCCGGAATCACGGTAAGGTGGTTCCGGAGGCTAAACAGAAAATCTGAAATAATGAAGGAACTGAAAACATCCTCTTAAGTAATCTTCAGAGAATGAAATGTATGAATGTAAATGACTGTAGTCTGGTACAGCCTCAGGTCGACTATTCCTGAGAAGTGTGGTTAATTGAAACCCAACAACCAAAGAACACCGGTATCCACGATCTAGAATTTAAATCTGTGTAAAAGTAACTGACTTTACTAGGATTTGAACCTTAGAACTCTCGACTTTAATATCAGTTGATTTGCGATAATGAGTTCACCATTAGACCAACCCATAATATAAAATTTTATATCAGAGACCGATATGGTAAACTAACTTCTTCATAATTTTGATATTTTCATAATTATATTTTTAATTTAATTTCACACAAAAAAAAAAATTCTAATGAAGTAGAAATTTCTGTTAAACGTGGAAGAAAATAACTAAGCAGTAAGTGAAAAAATATAATTTTTAAAAATAATTATATTTACAATTATTTTATGACTAGCTAAATTATTTATTAATTTGTAGATTTTTTGATAAAATTCCCAAGCAAGTAAAAACATATCTTTTGTCAATATATTTTCATTTTCTGTGTTATCCATAACAATTAAAAAAAAGATGTTAATTTTCCTCTAATTGGGTCATGAGAGGGGGTGGGGTTTACTTATTGTTCACTAGTTGAATTATTAGTTGCTTTATTTCATTGTACGTCCGACCGAGGGGATTAGGGGAAAAAAGTTGTGGCCGGTCTCCATGGCGCGGGTGGTAGCTCTCGGCCTTTCATCCGGTCAGGCGAGGCATTTTCACACGCTACAAAAATTGTCATTCATCTCATCCTCTGAAGTAATACGTATACGTAACGGTGGTCTCGGAGGTTAAAAAAAAAGTTGAATAAATTGCAATACACATTATGAATATATAAAATATTTTACTTTTAACCTATCATCGATATGTTAATATAAATTTAATGTACCATATTTATATTATTTGATTTAGTATTGATAATCAAAATGGAAAACCATGAATAAGACTTAAACAGTTTATATATGTATTAAACATAGCAACCCTCAAAAGACATCCCTGACAACGTTTCAGACGAACTTTGTATTGAACAATCTAACCTATAATAAAGAACAATGCCGACTTGTCTAGATTCAACAATTTAGTAAGGGTTTTAAAATACATACTACATCATATTTTCCCTTTAATACAATACAAAATAATAATAACAGCAAATCATATGGACATTCGATTCAACCCCGTAATTATAGTAAATTATATAACATACGATATTTGAATTAAAATTTTTACTTGAGATATTACGAGCTTTGTTCTTATAGAAGAAATAAAAATGTGTATAGCATTAAAGCCCTAATAAAGCTTTAATTCTCGTAAATTTCTGCTATTGTGTATTAATCTATTTGTAATACTACTTTTTCGTGAAGTTTTAGCTTTTAAAACTGGAGATATTGATTAATTAAATGCATTTGAAACGAAAAGAAGTAAATATTATAATTACGAATTGTTAAGTGTAAAATACTTTATTTTATTTAAAGTAGATAAACATAAAAAATCTAGTTAACATGTGATTTTTAGGTTAGATATCTAATTTGGCTGTATTTTTTACGCTATCGTACACCACACTTGAACTTCTTCAGGACAGTAAGTAAAAAAGCTCAAGTAATGTATATTTTAATCAGCATTTGAATGCAATTTGCGAGAAATTTTACCAATTGTAGCCGATAGAATATTGCAATTTTTTTCATGAATAGACTACCGGTAAAGTTTTTATAGTACCAACTTAAACAAAAAAACGCCGCATTAAATATTTCATAGAACAATTATTTAATGTTTTTAAAAGCAAAAAAAATAAAAAATAAAAGCAATACAAGTACGACTCCCCTCTTCCCCTATTTAATTATAAATTATAATTAATAAATTTATAAAAAATTATTTAATTTATTTTATAAATAAATAAATATTTATTTTATAAATAAACAAAGGCTACGAGGGATATCTCTAAAGTACATACCGCTGGGAAATTTCTCTCCTTAAGGTTGGCGAATCTGTGTCGTTCATGGCCACGTTAGTAATGTACACACTGCATTGTTATCTATAAGTGATCACGTTGTAGTATCTTTGATTACGTGTGAGTTATTACGCTATAAAATCAACGGGAAGTTGATGTTGCCGCCGAGTGTGAAATACGTAAGTCATACGTTTTTTAAACCATCAAAACGTTAAGGAGGCTGAAATTGATAGGTGATAATGTAATGAATGAAAGAAAAGTCCGAAAATGGTGTGAACGTTTGAGAAATAACAAAATTAACTGCATGATGAAGAAACTTCGAGGTGGCCCTCGATAATCACCGAGGTTGAAACGCGTCGATAATGAAATCAGAAAAGATCGTCGCTTAAAGATTTCCGATTTCGCCCTTCTTTTTGCTGTTGTTTCAAAAGATGTTACTGGTCGTATTGTTCATGACCATTTAGGCTTCAGAAAGGTTTGTGCACGTCTTAACGGAACGTCACAAAAAAATCCGAATGGGATCTGCTTTGGAATTTTTGGTGCGCTACACAGAAAAAGGCGACGAGTTCCTTAATTCGATTGTTACCGGCGATGAAACATGGATTCCGTATTACACGCCAGAGAGAAAACGGCAATCAAGTGAATGGTATCATACTCAATCACCAACCAGTCCGTCAAAGGTCAAGTCACAGCCATTTGGACGCAAACTGATAGCCACAGTCTTTTGGGATCGGTTTGGCATACTGCTGATTGATTTCATGCCGCGTGGAACGACTATAAATGCAGAAGCCTACTGTGAAACTCTACATAAGTTACCGCGCGCCGTTCAAAATAGGCGACGTGGGCGGCTGACCGACGGCGTCGTCCTGCTGCACAATAATGTTCGTCCACATGTTGCCGGTCCGTCACGTGATTTACTGATAGCATTTGGATGAGAAATTTACAGTTACCCACCATACCATTTGTTTGGGAAGTTGAAAGAATTTTTGAACGGTAAGCAATTCGTGGGTGACGATGAACTTAAAAATTCTGTTAATCAGTGGCTAAATGGACTGGCCGTAGAAGAATACGGCGAGAGTGTATTGAAGCTGGTGTATCGTACGATAAATGTCTTAATTCATGTGGCGATTATGTAGGGAAGTAGTATAAGGTATGTAGTTTAAGAGAAATAAAAAATATTTATAAAGTTTTCAGAATAAATTTTTTTTACAATGAAACGGTCTTTACTTTACAGATAACCTCTCTTACATCAAAACAAAATTAAAAAAATCCACCACAAAGAAAAATATTACCAAAAGAAATAGAATATAGATATTTATTTATTTAAAATAAGTAGTATATATTTGTTTAGACTGAAGATAATCAAAATGCAAGTGTGAGGAGCTCCCATCCAAAATGGAAGAAAAACATTACTGCAAAATGTAAAGTTTTGAATGTATTAAAAATTAAAGTATCCCGTCGCGGCTTCGCCCGCGCTGTATGCGTATAGAACTTCAAAATTGTAAGTAGGTTTTTAGTACTTATGACTAGCTGTTGCTCTCGGAGTGATAACTCTTCATATCTTACCGGATAAAATAAAATGTTTAGATGTGTTCCGTGATCGAACACATTTCTCGAAGGTTGAACTTGATTTTGAGCTGAGGGTATGCATTGCTCTTCAAGTCTTCGAGAACGGTCTGGCATAGATCACGTTGTCTATTATCATAAAAACTAGTAGCCCTAGAAGTTCTTGCTATTAGTGACCTCGCCTGCTTAGGCGTTATAAAAATATTAATACCAAATTGAATAAAATCTATTCCAATTATGTTTATGGTTTTCCCTGATGGAACTTCTTAATTTAAGATATAAAAATCTACAAAATACTACTTTGCTCGTGTGAGGATGAATTTTCATGGCCAGAATTTTCTCCGCCAGATTAGAGAATGATATTAAATTTAGTAAAACACAATTTTCTTAAGTCGATATTGATATTGTAATTCAATATTCCTCCTATTAGACAAGTTATTCCAAAAATAACTTGTCTAATTTACTTCTATCTGCTTTAGATGAGTAAAATATTGTATACTTAAAAATATTTCAGAAAGAAATCTCAATATCACATTTTTAAGTCTTTCATAGGCACTCAATTTTCAACTGTCCATTGGGGTTTCAAAAACATTTCATTCATAATCACTTAATAGTACAAGGCTATCACATTGGTCAGTCTTCTGATTTTAGCCACCAGATGACAACCCCTAATGGTTTTTTTAAAACTATTCCATGGTTTAGGTTCCTGAGATAGCCCAGCAGCCACTTTTGTCAATTTCAAGAGCCACCAACCAATAATATACCCATTATATCTGTTTATTTAGTGTGTTGTATTTGCCAAATTTAGTGAGTTTGTAATTTTATATTGTTTATTAACTTGAATTCTAGAAGTAGATGCTTGAATTACAAAAAAAGTTTACTAACTACAATTCTTAAAGTAATATTTTTTTCATAAATAAAAGAAATCTGCTTTCTAAAAAACAATTCTCAATGAAATGATACAAATAAATACTAACACTTGACAGACAAGTTTTTCTAGTTCTTAATTACAAAAATTATGAATTTTTGTAAATATTACATAAAAAAGTTATGAATTTTTTTCATATTCTACAAAAATTTTACATTCACCCTTATTTTAGGGGTTGAATTAATTATTAATATATGTATTTTTTGTTTGATAATAAAAATATCATCAAAGATGAAGATAAATTATTTTTTTCAGAGATATTCTACTAATTAAGGAATGTGTAAAATAGAATTGATTACTAAAGGCGTATTGTGGAATTTGGAATCCTGTCAGCAATATTAACTAATTAAAAAGATTATGTAAACATAATTTCTGATAAAATAAAATGTTTACGAAGGATATAAATTAATTAATCATTAAAATCTTTCATAAGAAGGTAAAGTACACGATTAACTTTATCAAATGTTTACAGACTGTTCTACATGTCCTGAATGAATATGGTAGTTGGAATGTTTGTACAAATAAATTATTTTGATTTATTTCTATTTGATTCCAGCTTAATTTCTTTCATGCCTCATTCAATACATTATAATATGCATGTAAATGTTCCTATCTATTCCAATACTTATTGTAATTAAAATACAAGTACATAAAAATGGATTCGAAAATACTTTAAAACAATATTTTAAATGTATTCAATAACATAAAAACAGTCCAGAAGCAATAAAATGTTGATAAGAATTATGGATTAAAAAATACCTAACTTTGTATAATAATTATAATTACAGAATTTTTGGAGTTACTGTTATATTTGACAATTTTGATTCCATATAAAGCATCATTTTCTTTAAATATTACCAAATTTATGATCAAATTTCTTTAGTCAATAAAACTTATTTTATGCAAAACATGTATACACCAAATATCTTAGAATTATTA
This sequence comes from Lycorma delicatula, assembly GCF_047948215.1. Taxonomy (NCBI): domain Eukaryota; kingdom Metazoa; phylum Arthropoda; class Insecta; order Hemiptera; family Fulgoridae; genus Lycorma; species Lycorma delicatula. The sequence goes on from NC_134460.1 coordinate 91,905,566, forward strand.
TTAAATTTCAATCAATTAATTCTAATTCATAATATATTTTTTAAAAAAAAGACTCTCATAACACTATTCACTTGTATTATGCAATGTTCAAAAACATATTGATACAAAGTAAATTTTTGTTAAGAATAGGCATTAAAAAGAAGAAAGTAGAATTTAAAAAAAAATCCTATAAAAAAACTTTTTTTAATTTAAAGATATAGATCGGCTGATCATTTTTTTAAAGCGTTTTTTGTAATACAAATCTCTTTGTATTTTATATAACGAAACTGTTATAAGTGGCTTGACATGACTCATTTACAAAAATGGTAACGCATTCCATGAAAAAAAATCCACATTTTCTAGGAAAAGTAAGAAATACTACCTTATCATTTTTATTGAGCCTAGCACACTGTTCCATATTAGCAAATCAAACTCATTAAAATGCAAATTATATTTATCACTACACATGAAAACTTCACTTGAATTGAACAGCTAGTGACTATAATAAACACATTTAAGCTCTTATGGTAACAATGGATAGTGCATTTAACTTGGATTCTATACATGTCACATCTATTATAAACACTAGACCAGACAGTACATACAAATTTATCAAAATTATTTCATATACTGGTAGAATTACATATCTTTCACACACAGTTTAAAAATTAAATTTTTTTGCCTATTACTATCCAGTAATAAAAACTACCCAGTTTTTGTGCTAACTAACAAACAGGAAAGCTATTATTTTCAGATCTTCATTCAGAATTAATATCCATTGCAAACTTAGATTTAGCACAAATTTCTTTGTAAAAACGCTCATAGGAAGTCGCAAAAATAAATCACATATCTATCAGAATTACTTAACACTGTGCACAACAATCCACATCATTCAATTTTGAAAGTTAGTTAGTTGCATAGCTTGATTTTAATTTCAATAATAACTAATTTTTTTAATAGATTTTGTATTACACATCTTTCAATAGCTTTATGAACAATAAGAATAGAAAACTTTTCTAAACAATGACTCATGCTTTATCACTAAAAAGCTTGGCCTAGATATGTAACATCACTTTTGAGTTAAAGATAATATCCATCTATTAGATAAATTAAATAAGATCTCTTCACGCTTTATTTATTGTCATCTTATACAACAGAATACTAATTGAAAACAGAAACAAACATGATATCCAATTCACCCAGGTGTTGTATAAATGAAGAATGACTCAGCTGGTTAGATTTTAGTGAACAGGTCAGCACAAAACAGAAAACTGGTTCTAGAGACCAGTTACATACATGTATTGCACACCTGCAGTGGTGAAGATCAGCATATTTTGATGTAAAAAGTTTATGAATTAACTGTGAAATTATACCTATAGTTTATCCTATACAAGTTGCAGTAAGTAAACAGGATATAGTCCATCCTGTATTTACATCTAACTTGAACATCATTAATACATCATCTGAGTGGTTGAAATGTAGCCAATAAGAAGTTAACTAAATTATTTTTACAGGTTCCTCTTTTTTTCACTAAAATAAATTTTGGTGTTCTCTAGCCTAAAAGTAGGAATACAAAATACTTAATAGATGAATAAAGATTTTATTTCAGAAAGGAAAGGGTTTCCTCTGGGAGCCTTAGTTAATACAGAATGTTTAAAAGAACTCATTGGCTTTATTATTTAAATAGCATTATAATTAAAGTATTACTTACATGAGTATATATTCTGAAGTTTTTTTTTTTTGTATTTAATACACTTCAATATGTGCACCATACATGACTCTGCACATGTCCAAATGGTAATCCAGCTCTTCCCATGTACTAACTACCATGTTGGATGTAATGGATGCTATTGCCACAACAATCCTCTCCTGCAGATGGTTGATGTCACAGATTTTCTATGAATAAACAATGTTTTTCACATGCCCCCACAAAAAGAATCTACTAAGGTCATGTCTATGCTCTTTGCCATGCGATTGACCCTCCTCTTCCAATTCACCTGTTTTGAATGTGTAATACAGCATGGTGGAGCACCATCTTGCTGATAGAAAGATGGCGCATTAGTCTGCACCAAACATTGACTTTGGGAGTCATGCTGATGTTCGATAATTTCATTCTGTGGCTCTGATCCCCAAATCCTGCAATTGTGTTGATTTATTGACCCATAATGTGGATTGTTGTCTCAATGGGTTTGATTTCATGTAATTCAAGTTGAATCTTATATGCACATAAGCTAAGCCTTTTGTGCACTACTTTTTACACTGTTGATTTAGGTATTTATTCCTACCTAAACTACACCTTGGTAATGGACTTTTTTGGGCTATGTGTACAAGATGCTCAGACTTGTTCCACATTCTGTTCATGTATGGATGGCCAGCCTGGTACTTCCCTTTTAAGTCACTAGCTGTTTCCTTGAACTATACTCTGGTCTCCTTTAGTGCGTCCAGAGTACTGTGGTTTTTCATCTACTTTTGGTGTTTTGACTGCTGGTCGAGTGTGTGTACCTTCCAGTGGTATCAAGTCTACCAATCGGGGATTGCAAACGCAGTTAGCACAAGTTTAAATATAGACTCATCTTTTCACTTTTTGCGGGAGTGAACGGAGAAAGTTTTCTGCGACGCGTGTCCGCCTCAACGGGGCTGAAAGGTGGCAACGACTGCTGGTCGTTAGCCCCCGTAACAGAACAGGCCGAGCCTGTAGTCCTTCTGCGCTCTTATCAGAGAGAGGGCCGTAATTTGTGGTTTTTTGACGTAGTATTGCAATCAATCGATCCAGCAGCGGCCAAGAGGCACAAAGAGTGACAGGATTTCCGGGAAGCCCTTCGTGGCGACCGGAATCGGCTTAGGATTCGAGACATACGGGAGACCAGCAAAGGTTTAGTCGTTGTTGCGGATAACAAGGAGACGGTCCAAGTCATCAGGGACTCTCCAGAAGCAGAAGCAGAAGCTTGAGGTTAAGGTGGACCCCAAGCGGTTGAGAAAGCCCCGAGTCATTATATATGACATCGAGCGGAGTCTCTCATTCGGTCTTCCTCATCGAGGAAGTTCTGTCTCTCATTCGGGAGCAGAATACTGATTTGGATGCGACCACGTTCAAAGAGCAGTGTAGATTAGTCTTTAAGACTGGAAAGCGTGATGCCCCTCGGTATCACGGAGTTTTTGAATTAGGCGCTGGTCTCCACCAGAAGTTTTTGTCCGAAGGTGGTGTCTTCGTTGATTTTGCCTCTTGCCGCGTCAAGGAATACCTTGACGTGCAGAGGTGCTTCAGATGTTGTAGGTTCGGCCATAGGGCCAAGTTCTGTAAGTATGCGTCGGTCTGCGCGCATTGTGGTGAGGAGGGACACAAGCGTGACGATTGTCCGCAAAAGAAGGAGGCTCCGGTCTGCGTTAACTGCAAGCCATTACGTAGAAACCATAGGCACTCCATCAATAGCAGGGAGTGTGGTAGTTATTTAAGAGCGGTTGAGGTCTACTTCAACTCGCTCGATGGTTAGGTTCGGTCAACTCAATGCCCAGGGTGCCTATGCGGTCCAAGTGGAGTTAGGTAACGTCGTTGAAAAGCGGAGCCTCGATGTTTTACTTCTCCAACACCCGTATGTTGTCAAGGGTGACCTGCCAGGTTTTTCAGGCTGGAATATGTTCCATGTAGGTGAAAGTAAATCCGCCGTTCTGTGCAGGAAGTCTATAGATAGTGTCTTTGTACGGCAAGCCTCAGACACGCATCATGTCGTTGTTAAGCTTGCTGTAGATGGTTTCGACCTAGTTGTGGTTAGTTCGTACTTTCAGTACAGAGATCCCACTGAATTACATTTGGAAAGATGGGATAGAATTATCAGGCTTGTAGCGGGTCGTCCTATTCTTATAGGAGTTGATGCGAATGCCAAATCGCTTCTTTGGCACAGTGGGATCACAGACGACGGCCGTGAACTGCTAGAAAGCTTCATCGCGCAGCACCGTTTTGAGGTGTTCAATGTCGCCGGCGCGGTGGGATTGCGGAGGACCTTCCTTGGTACCAACATTGATGTTACCGTAGGCAAGGATATTCCTGGTAGGATTCAGAACTGGTCTGTAGTCGATGATTGCGAAAGCGACCATCGGCTCATAGTTTTTGATTGGATAGGTGGGCTGCGCGATGTCTTTAGGGCGGACGCCCCTGTTCAGCAGGGGCGCTTCTTGCACAGGCGGGCGGATTGGCCCAAGTTTTCCAACATTCTTGCGGCCAGGATGCGGGTGTTCACTCGTACCCTGGACGAGGTCCCTCTAGATAACCTGGCAGAGAATTTCTCTTCTGCGGTGGTTGAAGCCGCAGAACTCTCAATCCCTCGTAGTACCGGTCGAGAGAGAGTAGCTGGTTGGTGGTCTCGGGACTTGACTGCGATAAAGCAGGCCGTGGGCCGACTCGGGAGAGCCGCACAGCGTGCGCGTGATCCTGACCGGCGCGAGGCCTTGTTTGCGGAGTATCGTCAGAAAAGGAACGAGTTTTTTCATAGAATTAGGACTTCTAAGCGAAGTTTAAGAGCAAGGCGCTCTTTTGTTTAAGAGCAAGGGAATAAAAACCCTTGGGGTGTTGTTTATCGTGTACTTGGTCACAAACGTAAACAGGACAGTCTTCTGTCGGCTCTCTCGACTCAAGACAGCGTTGTAGTTGAGAAAGATCGTGTTCTATCTCTTCTGATGGACGATCTGCTCCCCGATGATACAGAGGTTGGCGAGACCTCGTATCACCGGAGAGTTCGAGCGGCGGTTGTGAATTTCAATACGGACTCTGTGTCTTTGGAGATTGCTGAGGCGGAAGTCCGCCAAGTAATCTGTAGCCTTGCTAGGAACAAAGCCCCCGGATACGATGCTATCACGGTGGAGCTCCTTGTTCGCACCCTGCCTGTAATTCTTGGCCCGTTGACTAGGGTGTTCAATAGGTGTTTATTTGCTGGGTATTTCCCGGCTTGCTGGAAGCGTGGAATTTTGAAGCTGTTGTTCAAAGGTGGCGACAAGGACCCTACCGTTAGTTCTTCTTACCGTCCTCTGACGCTCTTACCAGTTGTTGGAAAAATTTTCAAGAAGGTACTTTACCTTCGCATTAATAGTAGGCTCACTTTGAATCACATGCTGATGGATGACCAGTATGGCTTTAGACCCGGTAAGAGTACAGAGGATGCGATTCTTAGGGTCCTGGATCTGCCTTCAGGCAATGAGTGCAAGTATGTACTCGGTGTCTTCTTGGACATATCCGGGGCATTTAATAACTTGTGGTGGCCCTCTGCCTTGTTTCAATTGGAGAAGCGTGGTTGCACGCAGGATGAAATTAGTACTCTCTCGAGTTATTTCAGCGAAAGAACTGTTGTCCTTCGTGACGGCAGTTCGCAAGTAGGAAAGACCCTGTCAAAAGGATGTCCACAGGGCAGTGTATTAGGTTCACTCGTCTGGACCATCGAGTTTGACTCTCTCATGCGGCTACGTTTGCCCAGTGGCTGTCGCGTTGTGTCTTATGCCGACGATGGACTGCTGCTGGTTGAGGGTGGTTCGCGTGCTGAGATTGAGCTCAGAGCGGCACAGGCATGTAGGGTTTTGCGGTTGTGGAGTCTTCAGCATAAGATGGTTTTCAGTGCGGAGAAAACCACTATGATGTTTTTGAAGGGCCGTCTAGCTGCAACTCGCCATCCGCGGGTTGGGATGGACGGTCGTTCAATTAGGTATGTCACCCTTCTGAAATATCTGGGTGTTATCCTTGATGAGAGGCTTCTCTTCAAGGAGCACCTTCAGTATGTGGCGAAGAAGGCAGTTGATGCTTTCTTCGGCGTCCGTAGAGTAGTCCATCCCGATTGGGGGTTGAATTTCCGTAACATGCGGATTCTTTATAAAGGCGTTTGCAAGGCCATTATGTTGTACGCTGCGCCCGTCTGAGCTCATCGTTTGCGGTACCAATGTTATAGGGACATTCTATTACGAGCCTAGCGTCTTCTTTCGTTAGCGGTTGTCGGTGGGTACAGGACTGTCTCGCGAGAGGCAGTAACTGTGATCGCGGGCATCAAAGATATGTTCCGTAGCCGAAATATCTACAGATATTTCGTCATTTAACGTAGCCAGCGGTATGTTGCAAAGGGAGGCCTTCTTACTGCTGGGCGTATGCGTGAGATTGAAGACCAAGGTTTCGACTCTTGGCAAGATAGGTGGAATACTTCTTTGACAGGTCGTTATACGCATGGTATATTTCCCAATGTTAGAGAGTTGCGAGCGGTTAGCTGGGTATCCCCCAATCGGCACACCACTTAGTTCCTCTCCGGACATGGTGCCTTTAGGGATAAATTGGCAAGGTTTAGGTTGGTTGATTCCGGCTTTTGTCCGGACTGTAGGGTCGATGACACCGTGGACCATGTCCTTCACATATGTCCCCGGTACGAAGCTGAGCGTACCAGAGTTGCTAGGGAACTCGAGAGAGTAAATTCTATTTTGGATCTACGAGTCAACTGGAGGACTCGTAGAGAGTGGACAATAGTTGCAGGCTTCCTCGCCCTGAGCAGGGCTGCCGAAGGGATTTAGTAGGTGATAGGAACCTGGGTGGCTAGGGACCGCTTGGGCAGTTGACTGGCCGAAGGTAGGCGCTTAAGGCAGCGTGCCTCGGTTAGATGTATTTGATGGCATGTATTTAATTACGCTGTCGGCGGAGTTGCGGCCGTTGTCGGCGGGCGGGGTTATCCTTGCCCGGCGGGTGCGGTCGCGCTCCGACGGGGGCACTTATGAGCTAACGACACTGTCGGCGGGGCTTCTCTGGGTACTGCTTTGGTGGTATGCAAGGGAGTCTTGACGGCGGTCTGCGAAAGATGGTGAATGTCACGCGGGAATCCGTGATGGCGCTGTGCGGGAGTAGGCGTTAATTCTTCTCTCCCGGGCGGACCGGAGTCAGATAGAAAATAATTTTGAGTATTAAGCGGGGTTCTTAAGGGAACTAGGTCTAAATTTCGATGTATGAAACTTTAGTGGGAAAGTTTGTTGTTGAGGCTATTAGTACGGATCTGAGACATTCAATAATTGGCTCTTTAATAGTTAGGACTAGGCGCGGGGTCTTCGTTCCGCCGATAGGCTTCTAGCTTAGTTCCTGAGGGCGACGTGGTAGCTGCAGGTGTCCGTTGTCTTCATTCTAAAGGCATAAATACGAAAAACTATCTCGGGGTGAACTTTACCGATGCAGGGCATCTGCATCAGTGGCATCTCTGCGGGGCCTGGACTGACAGCTGTGGTGCGCAATCAGTTTGAGGGCGAGATGTCCTCCGTTAAAGCCACTACTGGCTAGGAACGGAGGGGGTGGTGTAGCGACCGGACACGCTACGAGGTGGGGTCTTCTCCCCTCGGGGGGGGGGGGATTTCCTTGAACTGATTAAACTACTGAAGTATTGTTTTATTTGTAGGCGCAGCACTGCCATATTCATGTCTATATTCATGCTGAACTGTGATTAAACGATCTTAGTTTTGATAAACCAAATTATACACTGAGTTTTCTGCTGCAGGGTCATCATGACTGAGAGTGAGACTGCCAATAGGATACACAGTGAAGGTCACAGAGCGGTGCCAAATGTGATGAAAAACTTAATAACATAACAAACATATATATGAAAACTGGATACTTTTAACAGATTCCATTATTTCATTACTACATTTTGGAACCAAGAAGTTCTATTATACACCCCGTATAGAGTTAGCATAGCTACAGATAACTTCCTAAGAAAGTCCTTGTCTATTGTGAGATGGACACATGTTGTAGGGCTGCAGTACAGTAAAGTAAAATTTTGAACAAAGTGAGCTGCTGACTAAAAACAAAACCATCTCTTTTAAAACATTTCAGACGCCTGTAGAAATTTGTTTTGGATTCCATCTGAAACAAAAAATACTCATCTGTTGATGATAAGCATAGAACTTTCTAGAGACTGTGGTCGAGTTGAAGTCCCATACAGCTATAAAAGTATATATAATCTAGCAATTTATTAAAAAATACTTGCAGTTAAATGTTTTAATATTTACCCTGTGATCATCAAAAGCTTTTTGGCTTCATCCACAAGTACTTGTCAAAAACACTTCTAGCCTGCACGATTTTATTTGAGCTGTGCACACCTATCTCTCTACTTATTGTATTGTATGGACCCTAGGTCAGATTCAACCAAAATGCCCTTTGATAAGACTTATAAGAGCAAAGCATTGCAGCTGACAGATTGTAAAACTAAACATTCACACATACTTGAATGACAGGGAAGGGTGAATAATAAAACTTAATATAAATGTAAAATCTTTTATTTTGGTATATATATATATATATAGATATATATATAATATATGTAAAAGTGTATATAAATGTATATATTCATCAACAATTTACAACTAGTATCTGTTTACTTATAAATACATACAATTGCAACTGTCACAAGCTATATAGGTTTAAATCAACCTGCAATAATTAGTTTAAAAGAATTTAATTACCAAATAAGTTTTGAAACATATGAATGTAGCAATTTTAAAAAAAATAAAAAACAAACATATAAATTTTGTGCAGAAAGAACAATATTCTTCTCAAAAATGTGATGCCTATTAAATAAATATTAAGCAATGCGTTTTGCAAGTTAGTATGTTTTCAACTTTTACATAATTATTACCAGACTATGTACAGAGAAGTGGTAATGTGTTTAACTGTAACTTCACAGATCCAAACAATTACAACCAACTTTTGGGTAACAAGTCTTTGGTCCGGAAGTAACATAGGCTATCTTAAATTGTATTAACCAAAATGAGGAGGGGTGCTACACTGGAAAATGAAATTTAAAAATTACACTATTTTAAAATTTTAATGATGGTATTCAATAAAACAATAAAAACAGAAAACATTTTGCCTCTTGTGATTTTTTCAAAATTTTGAAAAATTCATTATTCTAGAGGTATAAAAAAAAAATCTGCTCAGCAAAATGAAGCAGGAATGCATCGCAACTAGTGCCCGCCTGTGTGCTGTATGTTGCTGGTATGCACTGCATTGCATTGCTGTTAACACTAAAATTTCTACTTAAGTAGCATAATGTTTCTAAAAAACATCATATATATCAGTATCGTATTTCATAAGATTAGTACATTAAATGGTAAAATTATAGAAAATAAAATAATTATTAAAAAACAAAAACCCCAACTACTAATCACATCTACAGAGAATAATTCTGAAAAATGAACAAAAAATAGTTAATCCCTTATCAGAGTATTCCAACATAGCCAATATGTACGGAAAGGGCCTTTATCAGAATATTCTATCATTGATTTTTTGTCAGACTTTAATTTGCTCTACAATTATTTTAGAATGTAGTTTATCATTATTCCACAATGGTATACAGCACTATTAAAATTGTTTTCGTCGCATTCTAAGGTGTTTATCATACGTAAAAAACCATCTCATCTTGATCATGATTGATATTACGAGTATGTTTACAGGTTTATTTTGGGTTGTAGCCGTTGTTTTATGATTGAGTATTGTGTATACGCTTTATAAATTAATTTAAAAACTTTACTGTATGTTTGTAAATTGGAGATGCAGTATTTGTGGTTTTTTATCTTTATGTAAGTTTTTTTCTTATATTTGAAATGGCATTTACTTCAAAAAATGTTGACATTTTAGACCAGTTACAAACCTGTTTTAAAAATACATAAATGACAAATTTTCCTCTGTTTATACACCAGAGAGGGTAGTAGCTATCAATGAAAGCCTTTTGTTGTGGAAAGTTCGATTGAATTTCATAATTTATAAGAATGAAACGGCTAGAATTAGACTCAAATTTATTTTTGTCTGAATCAAAATCAGAATACACTTATAAGCTACTTGTATATACCAAAAGTGAAACAGAAATACTCCATAACACAAATTATGGGCATGCAACAAATGTAATTTGATGCATGACCTGCTTCAAAAGGGATATTTGTATATATACTGACAATTTCTATTGTAGTTCAGAGTTGGCTATTGTTAAAGACCTTACTGTTCACACAAGGTGGGAACACCTTGTGTATAAGGTGTAATAGAAAAGGTGTCCCTAAGGATTTTGTAAAACAAAAATTGAAGAAAAATGAATGACAGCGTTGAGTGAAAAGTCTGGTCAAATGATGCTATTTAAGTGGTGTGATAAAAGAGGTGTGCTATGTTTGTAAACTCTTCTCTCTTTTTTCTGTTTAGCCTCTGGTTCCACCAAAAGGTATTACCTTCAGAGGATGAATGAGCATGATATGTATGAATATAAATGAAGTATAGGCTTGTACAGTCTCAGGTCAATCATTCCTGAGATGAATGGTTAATTGAAACCCAACCACCAAAGAACACCAGTATATCCATGATCTAGTTCTCAAATCTGTATAAGAGTAGTTACTTTTATACAGATCTGCCTATTTTTTTTTTTATACTTTTGCCTTTACTAGAATGTTTGTCAACTCAGTATGAAGTTCTTCCAGTTGAGATAAGAAGAAAAGGGCAAAATATCATCATTCTTTCAATTACAAATGATTACAACATTTATGTGGGGATGTTGATAAAATGGATCACATGCTCGAGGAATACCCTCTTGAATGAAAAAGACACAAAATTTGGTTCAAAAAAGAATTCAAACACCTCCTAAATATGTTCATATTCAATGCACATACTCTGTACCAAAAATGTGGAGGACAGTACACACATCTGCAATAAACAGAGGCTTTGATGGAAGCAATTGTTGAAAAACATTTTGTAGCCAAACTGAAAACAGGAAGACCACCATCACTAGAAGAGGATCCTCTGAGGTTAAAGGAAAGGCACTTTCCTTTAAGTACGTAACCACAAACAGAAAGAGAGCAAATGCTTCAAGATGTGCAGTGTGTTCACACAATAAAAAGTGTAAAGACTCATCAAGATACTAGTGTACGGCATGCAAAAAAACTATTAAAAACAACCATGATAGAATAAAATTTATAGTAGTACAGACAATTACACAATTACACTGTAATTGAAATTACAGTGTAAAATATAATTTAGTGATATTTATTGGCGATATATGAAAACATCATTAATCATTAACATGTTCAAGGTAGGTTAGATAAATATAATAAAATACCTTTTGCATGAAAAATTACCGTTTATTAAACATATATTAGGCCATTATTAGTCAAAATAAAGTTATTAAAGTAAAAAAACAAAAAAAAAAAAAACAAAATAGTTCAAGATAGCATTATTATTTTATGTGAAAATACAAAGCCAGTAAGGGGTGAAACAAATTTTTCTTTCTTTTCTTAAAGGCATTTTTCAGGATACAATATGTTAGTCAGCGATGTGAAATTTAATATTAATTTACATTTTATGTTGTCTGTGTAGGCTAACTGAGATTGTGACTTTAATGGCCTCCAGTTTGTTAAGACTAACAGACACCTGAATACAATATAACATGTAGAAGTAATATTAAATTTCACATAACTGACTAACTTATTTAAGAAAAAACTGTTTATTTTTTTATTCGTTTCTCATAATTATTCTAGGTGGATGTGTACAAAATTAGTAGTCTGTATTTTTGCTTTTTAATAATTACTTTATATTTAATCAATTGAGATTTTCAATTAAAGTTAAATCTTTAAAAAAATTCTTTTTAACAAAACTACTTGCCATCCATTACTCAATCAATCCTCACAAACCTTTAGTCAATCATCTTCAGGTACTATATAAAATTACTTCATTCTTTACCTTTGCATAAGCTTCCTAATTTTATTACCATAATTATAAGAAAATAAATAGGACACTGACTACCTTTTATTTCATTTATGTGGAACAACTTGGTAAGCAGCATTTTGAAAACAAAGGGTAAGAAATAAGCATAAAATGATAGATGCCAAAGCCATACATTTAAACTGATTCCCATATAATACTAAAGTTAAGCAATGCTTGTTGCAGTCGCTTTTTTGATGGGAACTTGCATGCTGCTGGGATTTTAATGGCTCTGACCATAGCAGTCAATGCCAATTAAAAAAGTAATAAATAAAAATCTAAAATACTATAATCAAAATACAATTCCAAAAGATTATTATTATTTAGTTTTCAGAGAACAACAACAACAACAACAACAACAATAATAATAATAATAATAATAACAAAACAATAATAACCAAATAGAGAAATTAAGTACAAAAAAAAACCCTTAAATAATAATATTGTAATTTATCTTATTAAAATTTATTTGCAACACTAAACAAACTGAAAAGCAAACTAAGTTAAAATATATTGTTTTACTAAAATTTACCTTACTTCAAAATTAAAGATTATAATAAGTTCTCTTTGGTTGTAACAATAACTTCTTTTTTAAATTAACATTTTTCACCAACTACTCTAATGCATTATATTGTAGTATGTTTCCATACACATACATACACACACACACACACGTATATATATGTGTGTGTGTATATAAAAACATAGATAATTAGAAAAATCCTAATAATTAATCTTAAGTTATTGCCACACATCATGACAAAATCTGAAATTGTCTAAAAAAAGCAGACTAATGGTTTTTTGTACTTAATTTAAACAACCGTAATTATATAAAAGTTGAGTGGGTAACTTTTAACACAGGTGTTTTAGAAGGCTCACAGCATTTATTTTGCCATTAAATGACGGCACCATTTTTCCAGTTTAAAACCACCCTTACATGTATATACTTATACATTATCTAATCAATTTTAATTTTATTCATAACAAATTGATTATTAAAACTTTTGTAATTAATGAAATATTAATAAATACTGGCAGCAAATTTTCAGAAATGAAACTGAAATTAAAAAAAAATGATTTAAATAATAAATTATAGTTTGCAAACACATTGGGAGTACAAATGTACTTCACACTACAGCTGTTATTACCACATAACTTGAGTATTTATATAACTTATAATGAATTTTTATTATTTCATATCTACACATAAGTGGTAGATATATTATCAATCATACAAAAAAGGAAAAACGTCCAACATGTACAATAAAATAGGTTGCATATTTTCCTGCATAAATGTTTCATCAAAAATATTTTATGTAAAAAAAATTAAATTAGCATACCTAGATTTCTGTACTTTTAATACAAATACTCTTATAATATACTTTACAAATTTATTAATAAACTATAATATTTTTTCAAGGAAATTAAAAAATTAACTTTTAGAAATAGTTAAAAAAATTATCAACTCACTGTGTGTATGTAATGTATTAGGTTGAAATTAATATGCTACGCACTATGTTTGAATTAAAAAAAAAAAAAACTTAACAAAAAATAATGTAAAATAAATAAGTTTTTTGTAGTAAAAATAAAGCTTTTACAAATTCTTATTACATAAGTAAAAATTTGTGGTATCATTTCTTGAGCAACTATCTTACAATAAAAAAAAATAAAATAAAAAAAATGGTAAACCTAATGCTTGCAAACAATTTGCAACAATGAACTATTTTTTACATGAAGACATAATATATGCCATATCAATGCTGACCACAACTTATTTAAACTAAATAAATTCATACAATGCATACACATACAAGTAATTAAAATAATGAATATGAGAAAAATATAAATGCAATTAAAATTAAAAACAAACAAAATTCGTTGTATCCACTTAATCCCACACATCAATTAAAAATAGTTATTCTGTCACACATTAGATTAATAATAAAAAACAAACAAAAAAAAAACACAAAAACAAAACAACTTACAAGTTTATTAAATTTTTTTAGCATAGTATAAAATCAAACATATTCAAACAAATTAAAATAATCACAGATTAACATTTTTTTCCGTTTTGTTTGCATATACAAATAATTGTAAAATACAGAATTTTTAATTTAAATACAATGTCTTCAACTGATAATTTTAAATATGTAATAGACTACATATATTACAAATACTCTGACCAAAGATATTTTTTTTATTTTAAATTTATTTTTGTAATAATAAATCTTGAATAACCTACAATTCAATTCTATTAACAGTAAAACAATATTTATCAACACAAGACATACATAATATTTTAATTATATTCTTTTAAGTACATTGGAATATACTTAACTGTTTCATTGAGAGTTAAAAATATGTAAATAAAACTAATAAAAAGATTTATAACAACCTTATAATAAATTCTTAGGTTTTAAAGATAAAATCCCAGTAGTTCATAAATTCAAACATAAATTAATTACATAATGTTCAAAATCGCTAGTTTAAGTATACATGTGATCAGCATTGGTGAATATACAGTATTAATTTTCTTTTTTTCTTGTTTTTTTTTTTTTTTTTTTTTTGAAAAAAGGTGTACATGTAAATTTCTAACTGAACAATTATTTATGGAAAAATAACAATAAATAAATACAACTAATATTTATGACAATGTTGACAGGAACTCTCTAATATGTTCACGATCACGTTTTAACCATGCTGCATTCAGTCGAATAGATTCGCATGTCTGTTGGACAGAGCGTTCGATTCCTGCAGTCTCATGAGTCGCGAAAAATGACTCGATAGCACGAGCATGATCTTCATTAGCAAAATTTTCATTAACGTGCTTAACCAATCGTGACAAGAGACCTACGCCCTGTACAGTATTAAAATAGATTACTTAATTGAGAAGTAAAAACATACTGCAAAATATTTTTTAATACTATGAAATAAATACAGAGGAGGAAATATATAAATTATAATGAAATAACTAGTATCATTATTAAAAATGTAATACTAAAAGAAATAGTTAAAACAAAATAAAAGAATATATAAAAGAATATTTTATACAAAAACAGGTAATAAAAACAAGTATTTGGAATAATGCAACCAGCAATGATTAGACAAAAAATCATTTTTTGATAAGGTCTTCTGTTCTTAGAAATAGGTACAACTGCTAATGGCTGTTTTGAGTTTATATAGAGAGGATGAGGAGTGTAGAAATTAAAACATTACTGAAATGTGAAATGAGTTAGTTGGGAAAAACTTCTTGAAAAAAAAATAAATAGATTGCAGCACAGATGACTAAAGGGAAAATGGGAAAATGTTCAAACAATTTTTAAAATGTAAAATTTTAACTAAAAATCTCTCTTAAGAAGATAAAGGAAAAACTTAACAATCCAATCTTAAAACAATTACTTACATAATAAACTGTATACGAATGCTAAGAAAATATGAAAATCAAATAGCATCATAGTTTTTTCTTTTCCTGTTTAGCCTCTGGGAATTACCGTTCAGATATTACTTCAGAGGATGATATGTATGAGTGTAAATGAAGTGTAGTCTTGTACAGTCTCAGTTCGACCATTCCTGAGATGTGTGGTTAATTGAAACTCAACAACCAAAGAACACCGGCATCCACGATCTAGTATTCAAATCCGTATAAAAGAAACTGCCTTTACTAGGACTTGTGGTTAATTGTAAAACCCAACTACCAAAGAATACTGGTATTCACGATCTAGTATACAAATCCGTGTAAAAATTACTGACTTTATTAGGACTTGTACGCTGGAATTCTCGACTTCCAAATCAGCTGATTTGGGAAGACGCATTCACCACTAAAACAACCCAGTGGGTTGCATCATACTTGAATATTCACAACTTTAATTTTCACTTTAACCAGTAAATCCAATTACCATCTTTATTGAATAGTTCTGCAATTCATTATCAATTTTTATCTATATAGCAGTCAGAAAAATAACATGAAGTACAGAAAATTGTACCCAAGTTACCATTCTGTACCAGTCTAGCATTTACATATGCATCTATTACTTTGTCTGTTTCTGACAAGAAAATGACTTGATGCTAAAAACATTGCTGATAATTCTATTATCATGATGAAATACATAATAAAATAATGAATGATATGTTCTGTTAAAGACTATCAGGAAATATAACAAGGAAATAAATAAAAGCAAGAATTATGAAGTAATAGCCAAAAACAGATACTATTCAACTAATCAAACCATACACATTAATTATTATGCTCAAAATAACAAGATAATGGGCTATGTGAAAATACCTCTTTAGATTTTTCTCTATTTATTAAATATTCATTTTTTTTTTGTCTTCAGTCATTTGACTGGTTTGATGCAGCTCTCCAAGATTTCCTTTCTAGTGCTAGTCGTTTCATTTCAGTAGGGTATACTGAAATGGGGTCTATCTGCTGTATATCAAAATTATCATTAATATTACCATATTTGTGATCTGCTCTGTCAATTCTTTTATCTGAAACATTAAATCTTCTCTTTCAAACTTGGTTTTTTTTTTTGTCTTCAGTCATTTGACTGGTTTGATGCAGCTCTCCAAGATTCCCTATCTGGTACTAGTCGTTTCATTTCAGTATACCATCTACATCCTACATCCCTAACAATTTGTTTTACATATTCCAAACGTGGCCTGCCTACACAATTTTTTCCTTCTACCTGTCCTTCCAATATTAAAACGACTATTCCAGGATGCCTTAGTATGTGTCCTATAAGTCTGTCTCTTCTTTTAACTATATTTTTCCAAATGCTTCTTTCTTCATCTATTTGCCGCAATACCTCTTCATTTGTCACTTTATCCACCCATCTGATTTTTAACATTCTCCTATAGCACCACATTTCAAAAGCTTCTAATCTTTTCTTCTCAGATACTCCGACTGTCCAAGTTTCACTTCCATATAAAGCGACACTCCAAACATATACTTTCAAAAATCTTTTCCTGACATTTAAATTAATTTTTGATGTAAACAAATTATATTTCTTACTGAAGGCTCGTTTCGCTTGTGCTATTCGGCATTTTATATCGCTCCTGCTTCCTCCATCTTTAGTAATTCTACTTCCCAAATATTCATAGTACTTTAGATATTAATCATCTCTGTACTAAAAATACTACTAACCATGACAGCACTTTTATAATTAATTAATTAATTAAATAAATAAATAAATAAATAAGGTCATTAGTATTTTTTTGCCACCAGATAATGAAAATAATATTAATCAAATCATTGTTAACAAACAATATTAGCTTATGTGATCAGTAAAAGTGAATTAATTCTCAGAAAAAAATAATAAATAAAAAAATAAATAAATATATATATATATGTACACATTCATTTTGTTGGGAAATGTATTTGATGGCAAATATTTTTAATTAAAAAAAAAAAAATATATATATATGTATATTTAAGAAAATGTAGAAAGGAATTCTTTCATGCTATCACGATCACGTTTTAGCCAAGCTGCGTTCAATCGAATGGTTTCACAAGTCTGCTGAACAGTGCGTTCGATTCCTTCACTCTTGTGAGTTGAAAAGAATTCTTCCAATAGTTTTGCATGCTCTTCATTAGCAAAATGTTCATTTACACGTCTTACTAAACGTGGCATAAGACCAAGGGTTCCCTGCATAATATCAAAATAAGTTTTAATAAATCAATTAAAATTAATTAATTAGTTTTATTATAAATGAATTATTATCACTATCATAGAATTCTGTCATATGTACACTACTAGGTTAACCCACACAATTTTTTTTTTTTGTATATCTTAATAATAATTTTCTTGACTTCATTGAGGGGTCCTAAAAAAGAATGCTAGGATTTAAAAAAATTGGTTACTTCCAAATTACTAAAAATATGTAATAGGAATGTTTGTTTTGTGTGTTCATAAAATTTGTAGGATTAATCATACTGAAATAAACTTACTTATTTTATACTCCTCCTCCTCTCAAATGGAGCACTAACTATACATCAGAAAATAATGTATTATGCGGTAGTGATTTTAAATGAATACATCATAAATAGGGTACAACTTATTGATAAGGCTATAATAGTACATCATAAAATAAAGAGCTTGGTTTTGAAGAGTCAATTTTATGATATTCTTCATGAAAAAAAGTTAAAAATTAAATTAAATTTTATACTGTATTAAAATAAAATATGCTATTTTATATATTACTGTACACTGCTACTTATTAAAAGAAAAACTATCGTTTATTTATTTAAAAAAATCCATAAAAAGTGCTCCTCTTTGTTAATTTGCCCTTTCCCTCTCTTTCTCTTACGAGAATATCTGTAGGAATTATGTTACAATTACACATAAAAAGTACTCCATGTTTAGAATATTAAAATTTAAATAATTCATAATTTTATTAGATAATCCAAAAACCAATTTTAAAGTACATTTAAGAACAAAGTTTAATCTGTTGTTTAAGTATTTTTGAAAAATTCCATGATAGTTGGTTTCACGATATGGCAGACATTAAAGAAAAATTATTATTTAAAATTTCAAAGAAGATATAACAATAAATTCAGAATACACGTAAGACCTAGCTATATTAGACAAAAGATCAAAGATTTAAACAGACCCACTTTAATTAATGTATAATACAAAAGCTAAATGACATTTTTAACCATCTGATTATTTTATACATGACAGTGACAGAACAGGACAATGAAGGAGACTTAATCTATGAGAGATGATAAAAACATTTCACCTTCAAATTAGCCACTACAAATATTGCTTGAATTTTCTTAGCAAATGGTGAGAGAAAATGATTCTTTTGTAAGATCAAATAATACTGATCCAGTCTAGTGCACAGTTTTAATCCAGAATGATAAAACATTAAGAAAGTGTGTCCTTGTTAGTTTATGTCTGAGGAAACTATGTTCTGCAATTAGCTTTTTATAGGTCAAAAAAATATAACTCCATAAAAGTCATGAAACTGTGCAAATGCATGGACCAGATGTACAACATTGGGAAAGTGTTACAAATTTTTTTGTGGACATGAAGAGGAAGCAGGATGCCTGTCAACCTCCGCTGTGAAAAGATTCAGCAAGCTCAAGAGATGTTTCTGGAGAAAAGGTGGGTTACCATCGATGCGGTAGCATCTTCTTTGAATGTGATGGTTCTCCCCAATAAATCATAAATGATGAGGTTGGCTTTTGTGAAGTCTGCGATGAGTATCAAGACAGCTTACTGTAGAATACAAGTTCAAATAGATGATGAAACATGTATTCATAACTATGAGCCAGAATTGAAATGGCAGCGCATGGAGTGGAAACACCCAGAATCTCTGACAAAGAAAAAATTCAAGACAGAGCCAATGATGAGAAAGATTATGCTGGAACAGAAACACCTGGGATCTCTGATGAAGAAAAAATTCAAACTGAGCCGGAGACAGGAAAGGTTATGCTAACTGTTTAGGGTGCAAAAGGTTCTATATGGAAAATTTTATGGAAAAAGGAAGTATGATCAACAGTGGGAATTAGAGTGAAATGTTGGTAAACAAGCAGAAACCAGCAATTTGCGACAACTGCTGAGGTCTATTGTCAAAAGGTGTTGTTGCATTAACATCTATGGCTAGCCACACTATTCAAATAAAGTTGAATTTTGAGGTAACACTCTCCCTACAGCCCAGATCTTGAACCAACTTTCATCTGTTTAAGCCCCTCAAGGATGCTTTACGAGGTTGTTGGTTTTCCACAGATTTAAATGTGCAGGAACCAGTAAAAAAGTGGCTTCACAAGCAACCAAACACCTTCTCTGTGGGATATTAAATTTTAATTCAACAAATTTTCAAAAGTTTTATTGCATCACTATTTTTGATTTTGAAGATTTTTGGTATATAACTAACTGTTTTTTCAAATTTTGGGCCCAAAATAAATAATGAAGGGCTTAGGCCTTTTTATGTCTGTTTTTTTACCCTTTAACTTTCGGGTACTAGTAGTACTTATAAAAAAAAAATTGGACTGTTACCAATGTCCTTCATTAGAAAAAATGACCGCCAAATCATAAGATTTGAAAATGTCTCATATTTGGAGCCCAAAAACCACACGTGGGACAGGTGGCAAAAATCTGAAATGTTTACAGCAGTAAGTACTTTTTATATACTTTAAAACCATATAAAATTTATTTTGTTAATCAAAGGGGTTGACGAGTAATGAAGCCATCAAATCCACTAAAAACACTGTTCCGTCTAACTGTGAACTATGTGTATCCAAAAAATTCACAGCATGTATTTTTTCAGATAATAATGTAGGCCTGCTATACAAAATATTTTGATATGTCTATAATGAGATAGCTTATATTCTAGAGTTACTGTTCTGATTTCAATGTTATATGTTGTATTGTTGTTAGTGTTAATACTGTGGTTGGCTGTAGTTGCTGTGTTAATACTATGTACACTTGTTTATAAATTAATTTTATTAGCAGTGAACTTGTCTTTCCTGCGTTATCTTTTATTTTTAATTTTATTAATTATAGAAATTAATATTTTAGCTGTAGAGAAACTGGGATAAGAAAAAGTGAGATGCAATTGGTAATTTTATAATTTATACTAACTACATTGTTATTGTAAGAACCTTGCATTTTATAAAAATGGACTATGCAGTGTTCAAATGGCATTCACACTGAAATAGTATGTCACAAATTGACTTACAACAGATCCTCAGTACTGCACAAATTTTTAAATTTACTGAACAGCAAATAACATTGTTATCTTTAAGAAGTGGATGTACTAAAACAAAAAATATCTATACTTTTCATAAAACCAAATATTTAGATAAATATTTTCATATTAATGGGAAAAGTTGCTCTGACCCATTTAGCTGTCATACTAAACCGGTTAAGAAATTTCTTCAAGAAATATCTTTAATTAATTCCAGGCAGAGCACTGTGTACAAAATGCTTTAAAAAAATACAAAAACCACAAGATGATACAGAAAGCGAATTGGAATGCCAAGATTTATTTGAGCATCAATGTGTTATAGTCGAGTCTGTGAATAAAGCTTGTTCAGCACTTGGTATTTTCCCGATTAAGGTTCAAAAATATCGAGCAGCGCAAAGGAACCAATTCTAAAAAATAAAGTTATAGAAATAGCAAAGTCAGTTATCAGTAAATTAAATGATTCCTTTCATTTAAATATTTCTAGAGAAGAAACCAATTTAGTACCTAAAATTATGCTGATTTAGGTAGCAAATATGAAGAATTAAACATTAAAATAAAGGATAAAATGAAAACACTTACATCAACCCAGAAAAAAATTAATATTTTAAGTTTATTACCAAGCAGCTAGAGTATTTAAAAGGGCATGTAATGACTAATTTTTTGATGAAAATGTTATTAAATGTGTCCAAGATTTTTGCCAGAATGATGCCAGGCAAGGATTGTGTCTCTGTAAGACAATCTGACAGGAAGAAAATTAATATTAAAAAAGGCTTATATTATGTAACTTAAAAGAATTGTACACAGCCTTCAACAAAGAAAAACAATTTAAAAATTGGTTTTTCAAAATTTGCTGATTTAAGACCTAAATTTTGTGTTCTGGCTGGTGGGTCAGGTACTCATTCTGTGTGTGTGTCACCCACCAAAATGTAAAACCCATGTTATCTGCTCTAAAAATTAAATTTGATTATAAAATTCTCCTTTCAACTATGGTATATGATATAGAAAAGGTGAAACGTGCATGCTGTCAGTGTGAAAAATGTCCAGGCACTAATGAAGTTCTCAGATTACTGAAAGAGAGCTGGGATGATTTTGATTCTGAAATTATTTTCAAACAGTGGGTTTCTGTTGACCGTTGTGTACTAACTACTTGAATTCTTCCATTTCATGAGTACTTAGATAAACTTATTGAAAATTTAAATAATCTAAAAAGCCATCATTTTGTTGGAAAGAAACAAGCTAATTCCTCAATATTAAAAAGGAAAACTTGTTGGAGGGTGAATGTATTGTAATGGGAGGCTTCTCTCAAAATTTTCTTTTTCTGATAGATGAAGTCCAGTCATATAAGTGGTAAAAAATTAATGCCTCAGTACATCCATTTCTCATATATTTTAAAAATGAAGGAAAATTACAAAGCCACAGCTACTGCATGATTAGTAAGTACTTGAAGCACAAAACTACATTGTTCTTCTGCTTCCAAAAGCAAGTTATAAATAAAGAAAAAACACTGTTACCGTGAGTTAAACAATTTTTTTATTTTTCTGATGGCTCCTCAGCCCAATATAAAAACAAAAAAAATTTCATAAATTTGTGCTACCATTAAGAAGATTTTGAAATCGCAGCTGATTGGCGTTTATTCTCACACCAGTAGATCAACTACTGGAAGAACACTACATTATATCTAAGATGAATGAGGACCAGTTCTACTAAAAAAAAAATGGCAGGGGCACTCTAAGTTATGTTGTTAATTGGATTTGTTATCAAAAAGGGCAAGATATATTCATAACTTCCTTTAGCAGGAGTAAAATAATGTGAAAGTGAATTTGAATTGTTTATAATTTTGTAATTGACTATTTATTTATTAATTATAATTTATTCATTCTAATGAGTTTAGTTGTAATTTTTATAATTTGAAAAAAATACATAACATCAGTATTTTTTGATGTGTTTTTTACGGTTAGAAAGTGTGGTGTTTTTAGCGGTTTTGTTGGCTTCATTACTAGTCAACCCCTTTGAGTAACAAAATAAATTTTATATCATTCTGAAGTACATAAAAAGTACTTACTGTTGTAAACATTTCAGATTTTTGCCATCTATCCCACATGTGGTTTTTGGATCACAAAAATGAGATATTTTCAAATCTTATGATTTGACGACCAATTTGTATGACGGACATTTGATAACAGCCAAATTTTTTTTTTATTGGTACTACTTATACCTAAGAGTTAAAAGGTAAAAAACAGGCCTGTTACCTTAAGCCCTTCATTATTTATTTTGGAACAAAATTTGAAAAAAACAATCTGTAAACGTAATTTCAGTAAACATTACAAGATTTGGTTATGTAACAAAATTAATTTCGAGTTCACTAAGATGAAGTTCCATCTTTACTCTTTCCAAAGTCATTTTTGACCATATGTACGATGTAAAATAAGAATGCTACAGCTCATGGAAAAAGTGACAAAAATGGCTGTTTTTACCTGTTGGTGAGTTAGAAAATAGTCTATTACACAAGAAAATGTTTTTTTAAAAATATAAAAAATATTTTTTGGCCACTACAGGGTGGGTAGTTATATATCAAATATCATCAAAATCAAAAATAGTGATGCACTGATCATTTGTTGAATTAAAATGTAATACCTCCCTTGGAAGGAGTATGCCAGCTTGTGGACCATTGGACCTAGTGTATTGAAAAGGGAGGTGTTTGTAAAAAAATGATGTAAGGTTTGCGTAAATAAACTGAAAAACGAAAAGTGTAGATAATTTTTGACTCACCCTTGTAGAATAAATTTTTATGTAATCTATAGAAAAATATTAAGCTTCTACAGTGACATAATTTAAAACAAATAAAAGGTTTTCACAAATTTAATGTTAACAAAACTCTCTCTCTCTGTGTGTACACATATATATATATATATAGTATACATTTTGTTTTAGTCAAGAAAGGATTAAGTGTATGTTAAGTTCTCACTTGCAGAGTTAAATAAGTCCAGTAACATTTATGTCTATTTACTGCCAGCAAAAAATTAAAAGTTATTCATAAATCTGAAGAAATTGGTAATCATCATATAGTGACTGTAATTATAAAAAAAGAGAGGATTATTTGTAGGCATATAAAAATAATGCCTAATATTTTTATCACTGGATAATGGTTGTACCTAAAGCACAAGAAGACTGACACTGACATTAAAGTTTGCACTAGCTTTGAAGGTTTCTTAAACAAATATTTACTTTCATTATTTCTATAATTAAAAATATTAATTAAAATCTTATTTTATGGAAATTTAATCTAAAAGTGTTTTTTTATTACTTTTAAAATGGTGACCTACAATATAAGAAGGTTATTCTATGTGACAAAGTTAGCACCTTTTTTTTTTTAAGTGCAAGATTCCTAGCAACAAGAGCAGAAATCTTGGGTTATTTTTTGGTGATTATTCCTACACTTGTGTAGGAATAATCACCAAAAAAGAGAACTTGTTTCATTATTCAAAATGGATATATTTACATCCTTCATAGTTAAATGTAAGAAAATGTGTAAAACAGCATCTTGGTATTTGATACATTCTTTATTATGACTTCTTGATGTAAATAAGAAGAAGCTCTCCTTGTATGGTAAGTCAAGCAATTTATTTACACGAGAGGTATTCTGTAATTGATTTTAGATTTGGTACTGAAAGTAAACTGGCTGTATACTAGAACAGAATGTAAGCAATAGCAATCTTCAATTTACAATCTCCTTTTAGGCACATTAACTACTCATTCTTTTCAATTCTGGAAAATACAAAACTGCAATTTTTGTTCTTGTTAACAATAAAGCTGGATAGGTCAATTCATTTTTTTATTAAGAGACCATATCCTATTTTCTTCAAACAAGACATGTCAGTCCCACTGAAAATATTATGTCTATAAAATTTTATTCCTGAGGTTAGATGAACAAGTAATACACAATTATTCACCTAAAACCACAAAAGTTCTGCCTCTAAATTTTTGTTATCAAACCGAAAAGTGACATTATTGTTTTGGGCCTGCAAGGGAGTTTAAGAATTCATGGAACTTGGAACCAAAATAATTCTGAAAATTAAATTAAAAAATCTCTTTCGGTATACCAGAAGGCGGAGGTAGATTTCACTGGTGCTAAGTAAGGGATAAAAAAGATTTCCACCTTAAAGTTAAGAAAAACTTCAAATTTACTCAATAAGACAATGGTTGCATGTGAAAATAGTTTCACATGTTCAGCATACGACAAGCCCCATCTTCTTACACTTCCAGCAATATTTTGGTCATCCCTTGCCGTAAGGGTTGGTCATATCAAAAATTGTTTTAGACAAAAGTTTTATGTAATGTTTAAAGGACTAACGACCACTTTAAACTGATTTGATACTGTGCCTATTAAGGGAGGTATGATTTTTTGTCTTCGAAACCTCATTTTTACCACCTCTGGGCCAATCGTTGGTGATATCAAAAAACTTTACTTAAATAAGTTTTAGGCCTATATCCAAA
Source organism: Lycorma delicatula (assembly GCF_047948215.1). NCBI lineage: Eukaryota > Metazoa > Arthropoda > Insecta > Hemiptera > Fulgoridae > Lycorma > Lycorma delicatula. The sequence continues at coordinate 91,930,467 of NC_134460.1, forward strand.
TAATAGCAGGAACTTTAAATGAATTTGATATTTTACATAATAAGAAGGTTATAGTGATATTTTGTTTTTTCAGAAAAGCCCCCAACAGTCCAATTTTGCCCATTAACGAAGTTGACTGAGATTTTGGGTCGTTATATTTTATGTATAAATTTGAAAGTGATTGGTGGAAAATTGCTGCAGTTATCGTGTCCACAAGACAGTGAAATATATATAAACTTTTGAACTGTGGTTTTGGGGGGTCTGGGGGATGAAATTTTATGGAAATATGCTGAAATTTTCTGGAAGTTGAATCATGGTACCCATTTCAATTGGTAGCTTTCTTATGAAATCTACCTAACTTGGCAAAGAAGAATGCTTTTGACATTAATCCAAAACAAAGAATGTGGCACATTCACAAAGGTATTTTTCTGCAGTGCCACTCTATAGTTCTCTCAAAAAAGTAAAAGACTTTCTACTCCCTACCCAACAGCTGAACAATTTAAGTAATAATCATTTCTGCACCAAATGAAGGTCAAGATGGCTATCCAGCAGCAGTTTGTTGCCAAAGAGCTCATGGATGAGGTTAACATCTGTCTGACTGAATACCTTGACAACAAAGTAAGTTTTTTAATAGTCCTATTACATGAATGAATTTTAATTCACCAGCATTAATATATTATCTTCAGTATATTTTTAACATTCAAATTACTGTGCAATTTTTTACTTATATTACTTTTAACTCTTGATGATGGATTGAAATAAACTGAAAGATTTCGAGAAATCACATCTTTTTGCCGGTAAGGTGGACATAAAATTTTTAATTATTTTTTATTCTATTTTTAATAGAATAAAAAATAATACTAAGCTAAATAATAATAAGATATTATTGGCTAAATATTAATAAGATACTATTAGCTAAATAATAATAAGAATAAATAATAATAAGCTACTGAATATGGGTTATTTTGAATATATAGGTTTAGTACCTAGGTTATGAATACATAGGTTAAGTACCTAGGTAATGTTGATAAATAGGTAACTACTTTATAAGAAAATATTTTCTTTACATTTTTAATCAGTCAATCAGAAGTCAATTTTGAAAAAATTCTTGCAACTAATATGTAATCATCACCAGTAATTACTGCCACAGTATTATTTTCAGAAATGATCAAGGATAATGGATACAGGTTATAGCAAACTGATATAATTAAGTAATGGATATGGATTAGAAAAATGCATCCTAAATTAAATCTAATGGTCTGTAAATCAGTTACATATAAATTATTACTATTAAAAGAGATAGAACAAAAACTCATCTTTGAAATGCAATCAAATGAATTCAGGCAGGAAATACTCAGTAATCTAATAAACCGGTCAACAGCTAGCCCCTATATAGCCTTTTATGATAGAGGTAATCTCATTAGTATAACTGTAAAATGTGTACAGTTATATTACTAATTTGTGAACAATGACTAAATAATATGAAAATTCAACTCTGCTGTCAATCTTCTCATAAAGTCGAATTATAGTTTCAGAGCAAGTAAGGGTATAATGTTCTTAGGAGTTAAAAAAATTCAGTACAAAAAAAGTATTTCACTTACCTAAATGAAAGTTGTACGAGGTGATGCAGGGACTAAAACAGTTTTTGTTAAAATCTATAAATGTTCAATATGTGCTCCTCTGATGACACAGCACATATCAATACGAAAGTCTAGCTCTTGCCAAACTCGTTCTAACATGTCATTTTCCATAGAATTGATTGCATTGATTATACGATCCTTTGGCTCAGCGATATCATGCGGCATTGGTGGGATAAACACCTTATCTTTCACGTAACCCCACAGAAAGAAATCACATGGTGTGAGGTCTGGTGATCTTGGTGTCCACAGCATAATATGTTGGTCTTCTTCAGATGCACGTCCTATCCAGCGCCGAGGTAATGTGTTAAGGTACTGTTGAATCTCGTTATGAAAATGAGCAGGACAACCATCTTGCTGGAAAATGAAGTCGTTGAGTAGCTGAGGCATAAGCCATAATTGTAACATATCCAGGTATATCATGCCGGTTACTGTCGTTTCCATAAAAAAGAATTGCCCATACACTGCCTCACAAGATCGCAAAAAAAACGCTTACTTTCGGAGAATCCCAAATGTGTTCCACATAAGGTGTGGGTTTTCAGTTCCCAAAACTCGCACGTTATGATGGTTTACTTTGCCACTAATATGGAAAGTAGCTTCACCCCTGAAAATTATCTTGTTTAGAAAACCTTCATCTACCAACATCTTTTCCTGTAACTGTAAACAAAAATCGAGCCTACGTGTTTTATCTCCATCAGAAAGACGCTGGATTAATTGAAGATTACATAATAAACGTTTACAGAGAACTCTCCACACTGTTGTTTTTGGAATTCCTAATTCTCTGCCTGCAGCCGCAGTCGAGTTTGACGGGCTGCGAATGAAACTTGCACGCACGCGTTCGACTTCTGAGGTTGATGGACGACCAGTTGATTTTCACTTGCACAAGCAACCAGTTTCACTGAATTGTTTATACCATGGACGAATTGAATTGTCACTTGGTGGCTCTTTATGAAATTTCAACCGAAACGCACATTGCACAGAAATTACTGACTTTGACAAGTGAAATTCTAACACAAAAACGACTTCTCGATTCCTGTGGCAGCCATTTTCTCTACTGTCGACGCCTAGCGAGCAAATGGCTTACTAACTGCCTAGTATATGTGGAAAAAACTATTTGAAGTACTCTTTTGTACAGTACTTGTTTTATTCTTATGAGTGAATAGTTTTTTGTTAATGAATTTTCGAAACTCCAAAGAACATTATCAAGCGCCCTGTATAAATTAAGCTAAACTTATATAGTTCTTAGGCAATTTTGAATAATAAATAACCTATAAAATAAAAATGTACCTGATATCTGTTGAAAAATAAATCCCAGTTATCTTTCATGAAATTCCATGCAAGATCACGACCAACTTTGTTCATTGCCACAGATATAACAACAAAAACAGTATCTTGTGAACGTACTTCATCCTACACAATAACAAAGTAGAATTTAAAAACATAAAAATTAAATAATTTCATTTTTAAACATTTACAAATAAAATGAAAAAAACTACAAATGAAATGTGTTATATTTGAAGTGATGCATCAAGGAATGAAAATGACTTGAGTTGATTTAAACATAGATTTAAAAAGTATAACATAAACATAAAAATAACAAACATAATAATATCATGTAGAAAAGATTCCACCAAACAAATATAATACAAAATGAAATAAATAACCATAAGGAGTTTTCTAATTTCATTTCTTGTTCTGCCCAGATTCCTTGTTACATATTAACTGTGTAGTAACTTAAAACTCTGTTGAATGTCCAACAATGGTATATAACTCAAATTTATGTCTTTTTCTCAATTACTAGTGAAAAGTTTATCAATGATAAGGGGTTTTCTTCAAATACATATACAAATGTGCATGCATGCGCACTTAATATAAAAGATAATGCATACAGAAAAGCAACAATATACAACACAACATTTTAATTCTCCAATGTAATATTTGATGTATTTTGTCATGTATCTCTATCACCATCTCTGTCTGACTCTAATCTATATTTAGTCATATTACTGGTTATATATTTGTACCAGATAGTTATTAGATGTTCCACTCTTCATCTTTCCAATCTAATAACAGCCCTTGATAACTTTATATTGTTCATTCTCACAAAATTATCAAACCATTTTAAGCAACTGTGGTTTGTAGTTTGCAGAGAAGTGTCTTCAATTCCAAAAATGTTTTAATGCTATTTATCTTTTCATGTATAGATTTCTTTACAGACCTCCAAAAATCCATCAAAACTATCAGTAATATATCCTGCACTTACTAGTTTATTACTCATGTTTCTAATAATACAATATTCTCAAATTTATCTTTGTAGATATATACATACGTAATTTACTTTTTAGAGTCTTCACAATGGTCATTCGGGGAGAACAATTTTATGTCCCATTTGTTAACTACTACTCTAGGCTAGGCATATATTTTTTAGAATACAGAAGAAACTTAAATGTGGAAGTAACATATAATAAATACAGAAAGAGAAGTATTAAACAATATTCTTCTTTTCTACAGAAACTCTTTTATCATGCTTTTGATCTAAATCATGTTTTTTAATCTTCTTTTCCTTCATACTGTAATCAGTCCAAAATATTATTGGAATTTCATTAATTTTAATATCAATTATTAATCAATTATTTTATTTTGTTAAAAGCTTCAAGATAATCAAAGTAAAAAGATGTGTATATGTACACCAGGTGTATGCAATTATTGGAAATATTTGAAATTTAAAATTTAAAAAAATTAACATTTACCATCACTTTTAATGTATTGCCAGTTAATTAATTTTGCATTTGACAACTTTCAACAAAAGTTTTGTTTTTATACTAGTTTTATTCTTTAATTATCACTAAATAAAGTTAAAACTGAACCTATAAATTTCTATTTAAATTATTTTTATATTTACTTAACAATATAACATGCTTTCGGTCAAAAAAGATATGGTTTATATTTGATTGTACACATTTAATTTAAAAATTTGTTCTTAGACTTAAAGAAACACACAGCATCATGAAATTACTACTTACAGAAACAGAAAATTGCAGAACCTTCGACAAAATATTCTTATCCTTAATAGCACCAAATGCTCTACAGATGCGGTCTTTTTCTTCATGTAAATCTTGATCCCGATATAACTATAAAAGATATTTAATTAAAAAAAAAAAAAAACTGATATTCATTTAATCAATAAATAGTAATTACAAGGATTATTCATAAAGTAAGGGCTGTTAGCTTATATTTAAATATTAGCAGTTCTGAACACAATTTCACAGATGCAGGACCATCTATCGGCTATTTACAAAGCCACTGCAGTTGTTTTGATTCAGTAGTCGTTTGCCTGCTGATGAATGCAGATCGCAATGTCTGTAACAATCTTTTCTCCTGCCAATTGTGAAGTGTGCAATGTGATTCAATTTTTGTGAGCAAAAGGATCTTCAGCTGCTGAAATTCACTGGGAGTTGTACCTAGTGTATGGACCTATAAGCAAAGGAAAAATTAGACAATGGTGTTGAGACTTTAAAAATGGCCGCAAAAATGTGCATGATGAAGAGTGGAGTGGCAGGCCCAGTATTCAGACTGACAAAATCATTGAACAAGTGAACAAAAAACTGTGATATGATCGTCGTTTGATGATTAGTACTCTGGCTGACAAATTGCAACATGTTGGACACACCTCTATCTACATGACTGTCACAGAAAAGCTTGGATATCACAAATTGTGTGCAAGGTACCAAAAATGCTCACCGACCAACACAAAGAGCAAAGAATGTGCAGTGGACAAGCGTTTTTGGACTGCTATCAATAAGATGGAGATGATTTGTTTTCCCACATTGTTATGGGTGATGAGACATGGATATCCTAAACCAACGCAGAATCGAAACAACAGTCAATGCAGTGGCATCATTTAAGTTCACCAAAACCAAAATAGTTTAAGCAATCTCAATACTCGAGCTGAAAAATGTTGGCTATCGTTTTTTGGAACGAAAAGGGGATCATTTTGGTTGATTTCATGGAACGTGGATCAACAATTACAGCTGATGTGTACTGTGAACTGCTCTCACCAAACTGAGACGTGCAATCCAAAATCAATGATGTGGGAAACTGTCATCCAGCGTAATCCTTCATGACAATACACGTCCTCACACTGCTACCTTTACCAAGAGAAGATTCCAAGAGAAGATCTTCATTGGGAACTTCTTGACCAATCTCCATATAGTCCTGATCTGGCACCTAGCAACTACTTCCTCTTCTTGCATTTGAAAAAATGGCTTGATGAATAACGCTTTGAAATGACGAGGAACTCAACTGCCATTGTCATCTGGTTCAACTCCCAGGTGGCGAACTCTGCAGAGGGGTTAAAGAAACAGGTGCAGTGCTACGAAAAGTGCTTAGAACTAAATGATGATTATGTGGAAAAGTAAACTAGATACGTAGTTAACTAAAACTGGAAGTAATAACCTTTTCTAATGAGTTATCTATTTTAATGACCAAATGGCCCTTACTTTATGAATATGGCTCATATAATAAGATCAAATTTACCAGTAAATACTAAATTAGCGTGACTTTTCACAATCTCTAGGAAACAGGTTCACAACCTAGTATTCGTACCAACTACTAACAATATGTCCAACATGACGCTGTTATTGATAAAATTATTATTGATGGAGTTCAGCGCAGTCCAGGCATCAGTACATGACATTTTTCTAAGCGGATTGGAGTTTCACATTCGATGGTTGGGAGGACACTTAAACAAAAATTTTATCCTTATCATAAACAACCAGTTCAACATCTATACCCTGGAAATGGTTCACTTCGCTTGGACTTCTGCAACTGGTGGAATACAACTTGACAACTCTATAAGTATGTTTTGTTTATAGATAAGACAAATTTCATTCAACAACTTATGCAATGAGCGTACATGGGCAGAAGTAAATCCTCATGAAACAGCAGAAGGAACTTGTCATAGTGTCAATATTATTTTATTATCATATATACAAATATGTATATAATGCCACAAGCAAAGAATTATATGTATATAATTCAATGCCACAAGCAAAGTGGTTGTAAGCAACCTGATGTGAAATATTGTCTATGAAAATAGTGGCTGGTTTGAGTATAAGGTTAACATACTAAGGAATAACAAACATCCCATACCGTACCATACATACCATATTTAAACAATATGGGTAACATTTTTAATAACTTCATTAAATATGCTGAAAATAGCAAAAGAAAAAAATACATACTCACGCAGAACAGTTTAACTTATCTTATAATATAATGTGATAACACTAGATGATTGTGTTAAAATTATGTGTATATGATAACACTAGCAGAATGCAGCCAATGAATAAATACATAAATTGTTATTTTTTAGGAAAACCATGTCTAGTTTGTACTAGCTTTAGAAATGGATTCATATTATTAATATATGTACATTATTCTTATTTATTATTATGTAAGTTTATTATTTTTGTAAGTGAACAGAAGAAAGTTGGTTAGTAAACTGACCAAATGGCTGGAGTGGGTTATCAGGGCTGATGAAGTCTTAGATAAGACTGAACAGCATTCCTTACAAACACATGGATGTCTCAGGAAGTAGTATCTTGGAAATTGAAGGGCGTGAAGTAAAAAATAAAACTCCAGTAGTTAAAGTCATATATAATAAATCAGTTCATATATCAGTACATGTAAAATTGCTGAGTAAAGTTTTAGTAAACGCAGTTTGTATTTATTACTCAATACAACTGCAGTCAACATATTGATGAACATTTATTAAGGAAAACATAAATTATCCAGAAACAGATTATTAACCAGACCAGATGTACCATTTTTTATTGCTTTGGCTTTTAAATTATCTTAAATTCACTAGATTAGATTAATTCTTTCTTCAAAAAATCTTATAATTTGACGAATGCTGTAAAAAATTTACTATCAAGTGCACATAACAATCTACTCTGTAGAATTACATACCTTTAACATAGTCTTATAGGTGGATTCATCACCGACAGTCATAACAGCCTTATAAATTGGGGAACGTAAATCAGCTGGTATTACAGATTTTCCAGCAACATAGTCTTCAAACCTTTTTTGGGCTTCTGCAATAACTTCTTTGTCACCATAAACAGCTAATCTACCAAGGACCAATGATCGCAATAATGTATCAAGATGACCTAGAAAAATTAATATTATTCAGAGTTTAAAGCTTTTATAAATCTAAATTAGAGTTTTAATTAAATAATTTGGTAAGTACTATTTTCTGGACATTACTGAAGGAAATTAAAAAAAATTTTAGACCTAGGTATTGTTCAATAAGCTTATAAAAAAAATCAAATGGAGTACTATTGTAGCCTATCAAGATTTTAATCATTTAACTGACACTTGACAGTAATTATAATTTTCTTTTAGTCAGGAACAAAACAAAATTTCACTGAGAAAGCTACAACTAAAATGCATTTCCTTCCTTTTATTAACTTTATTTTCTTTAGCTAAACTATAAAAGCAAGTTTATTTCAAAATTCTAAGGTTATTTAAAATAAATTTTTTGACTGAAAATATTTCATGAGAAGGTTATTAGTTATTATGAAGGTAAATTAGCTGGCAAATGTTTGTAACAATTTCACCCGTAGAATTTGGATTGTGTAATTTTTTATCATCATTTATTACTAAGCTACATTTATTACTTATGGAATTTTGTGATATTCTATATCAAAAAATTCCATTAGTCATATTATTGAAAAATACATAACTCAGATATTAAGAGATAATTTACCATACCTACTTATAACTTTTGGAATGAATTTGAAAAAGATTCTATAACTTTTGATTGTTTTCCTCCTAATTGTGATTTTACTATGCTGTTTAATGTTATATTTAATGTTATACTTGATTATCCTACAAACAAATTTTAAAATTATATTTTTATTTTTCAGCACCTGAACTGGTTTGAATTTTTTTTATAATTTTGCTCAGTGTTTTATTTTATTAACTCCTGCCTTATTATAAAAATTTTTAATTCAAATTTATTATAAAATATGAGATTTCATTTTATTGTAATTTTCAATATAATAATATAAGTTAACTTTCCTTTGAAAAATTTATTTTTAATATAATAATTTAAATAAAGGGATATAAAAATACATAATATACGGGATATCTCTAAAGTAAAGGCTGCTGGGGAATTTCTCACCTTAAGGTTGGCGAACTTGTGTCGTCCATGGCCACGCTAGTAATATACACACTGCATTGTTGTCTGTAAGTTGTCAGGTTGTAGTATCTTTGATTAGGTGTAAGTTATTACGTTATATGAATAGGAAAATCGATGTTGCTGTCAACTGTGAAATACATGAAGTCATATATTTTTTAAACCATCAAGCGTTAAGCCAGCTGAAATTCATAGGCAGTTGGTTGCTGTATATGGCAATAATGCAATGCATGAAAGAAATGTCCAAAAATGGTACGAAAGGTTTAAAAATAACAGAATTAATGTGCATGATGAAGAATGTCTGGGGAGGCCCTTCATAATCACAGAAGACTTGTTGAAATGCGTCGATAATGAAATCAGAAAAGATTGTCACTTAATGATTTCCTGGTCCTTCTTTTTCCTGATGTTTCAAGAGTTGTTATTGGTTGCATTATTCATGACCATTTAGGCTTCAGAAAGGTTTGTGCACATTGGATGCTGCAATTGTCTTAACAGAACGTCACAAAAAAATCCAAATGGGATTTGCTTTGAAATTTTTGATGCGCTACAGAGAAAAAGGTGAGTTCCTTAATTCAATTCTTGCCGGTGATGAAACATGGATTTCATATTACACGCCAGAGAGAAAATGGCAGTCAAGTGAATGGTGTCATCCTCAAACACCAACCAGACCAACGAAGGTCAAGCCACAGCCATTTTGACGCAAACTGATACCACAGTGTTTTGGGATCGATTTGGTATACTGCTGATTGATTTCATGCCACGTGGAACGACTATAAATACAAAAGCCTACTGCAAAACTCTACATAAGTTATGCTGTGCCATTCAAAATCAGGAACATTGGTGGCTGACTGACGGCATTGTCCTGCTGCACGATAATGCATGTCCACATGTTGCAGGTCTGACATGTGATTTACTGAGAACATTTGTATGGGAAATTTATGATCACCCACCATATAGTCCATACTTAGCTCCTTTTGATTACAATTTGCTTGGGAAATTGAAAGAATTTTTTTGAGTGGTAAGCAATTAGCAGGCGATGATGAACTTAAAAATTCTGTTAATCAGTGGCTAAATGGACTGGTGGTAAAAGAATAGGACACAGGTATATTGAAGCTGGTGTATCACTACAATAAATGTCTTAATTCATATGGCGATTATATAAAGAAGTAGTGCAACGTATGTGGTTTAAGAGAAATAAAATATTTATAAAGTTTTCAGAATTAATTTTTTTACAATGAGATGGTCTTTACTTTAGAGATAACCTCTTGTATATTTATTTATATCTCCATATGATTTATGGTAAAAAAAAAATAATAGTTTCATTGTCTGCTTCAAATTGTAATAGCAGTAGAATGGTCTATTTTATTTTTAGTAACTGAGATAGTAAACATAACTCTCATAATTTTAATATTTTAAATTGAATTCTAATATAAATCATTTTGATGAAGCAGAGATCTCCATAAAATGTTCTAAATGTGAAGGAAAAACAGAGTAGCAAGTGAACAATTAAATTTTATAAATAATCTTATTCTGCTACTAGAATACAATTTGGTAAACTATAAAAAAAATTATCTTTATATGATAACAACAGGTCAACTGTATATTTGTAAATTTTACACTACTTAACTGAATAATGGAAAAAAAAACATCTTTTTTGCAGCTTATAAGGGTGGTGAACTGTGTAGGACTATAAGTTCTTCTATTTCTATTAAGTGCATTATTATAAAACTTGGAATGTTTGTTTAATCCCTTAACTTATACTTCCCCAGCATGCATATCTTGAGTAGTTTTTTTATTGTACTTAGTGTGCTAATAAATTAAAAAAAAAACCACTCATTTTGAAAAATAATTAATACTACTTCATTTTACAATTTACTCTACCAATCTCACTATCCATAAGGAATGAATTTGTAGTGAACAATATCCTCCAACATAAAATTTCCATTACTCGTATCCAAACAAAATTTATGTGACTATGTTGATTTCCTATTTTGATTAGTAATTTGTTTGTGAAGAAAATTTTCTTGAAAGATTTTGTTTTATCACTTCAAGCATTTTCATTTTTGAGGTAGACAGCACTCACTTTGAATGCTATCTTCAAATCAATATGACCATCACTAAAATATTTATCCAACTGTAAACTGCTGCCTTCTTCATTGATTTTCATATGCTTTTTTAAGTAGTTTAATGGTTATTATGGTAATATTTTTTCAGAAAAATTTGATATTTATGTGTTCTTCCATTGCAGACATTTTCTACAACAATTTTGTACATTGCAACACACTTATGACATGAAACAAACAACTTTAGAATTATTATACGTGAAATAGGATTCATGTGGTATGGATAAATTGACACAGTGAATGCTGTCAACAACCAAAACTAAAAATTCCTCATTATGATTGCTACTTTAATCTGGGTGAGGCAATCGGAGAAATTTTTACACCTAACTTTTAGCTTTTATTATCAATTAATAGGAAAAAACCAAAGTTGTCTTGAAAACAATGTTTTAATTGGTACTGGCACCTACTTTGTTTTGGAATGGAAGGAACACTCCTTGCCTTCAATCAAATTCTGTCTTTGGTACCAAAACTGAAGCCCAAAAAAAAGTTTTGATCATTATCTTTCTCTTAATTTGCAATACTTTCATCACCCAAATCAGCATCTTCAAGCAAAAAAATCATCAGAGTTTGTAAGAACTTATTAATATAAGAAGAAAATGGATTTTACAAATTAGTTAACTGTTAAAACATACCACTTTATTAATGATGTAAAATGAACCAATTGGAATAGCACAGACCTAGAAATGTATTTTGATTTCTAAAACGAAGTCAAATTAAGGCCCATAGATGTCATATGTAGATTAAAATCATATATAAACGAAAATGACAATCTGGAGAAAATAGGAATGCATTAGTAAGTAACTGCATATGTAGCGAGTATTTCTGTTGAAAATACTCTGTTTGCATCCTCCTGCATATGTAGCAAGTATTTCTGTTGAAAATACTCTGTTTGCATTCTCCTTACGAATAGAAAGGGTTAAAATATATTTAAAAAAATTTTTAATAAAAAAATAAGCAGATAAAACTATAAAAAAAAAACTTACTTTCATTTGGTTTTGGTTCCCAGCCAAGTTTATTTCCAACATCTTTCAATAGTTTACGCCCATATGCTTTAAATGAATCTTCAAAATCAGTATTTGATAAGAGTACACCAAGTTTTCCTAAACAATTTGATATGGTAGACCACACGGTAAAGTTATCTTCATGTGTCATTGCAAGCATCAGTTTTAAAACTTGTACTGTAGATGAATGACCAGCTTGGACCTAAAACATAAAATGTACTATATGCAGTACTTAATATTTTGGTACATTAAACTTTGATTCCTTATAGTTTGCTTCTTTTATTTTTATATGGTAAATATTTGGTTTTGGAAATATTTACTATTACTTTCCATAAAAAAAAAAAATATAAATTAATAGATTACATTTTTATTTCTATAACATTTCACCTTTTTTCTTTAATTATAATAAAATGGTAGAGTGCTTTATATATGTATCTTTTGTTTTAAATATTACTAAACACAGATTTTTATTCTAAGATGAAATATCCAGTCTTGAGTACTATAACATGATTGAATGTTGTTATAACATTATAATTTACAACTTATCACCTTATAATTTATTATATACCAGTTACAAGCATCTTTGTTGCTGTAAACAATATAGTAAATGGTAAATATAAAGATACCTTAACACATTTTCTGTGGTGGACACACTTGTGCGTTTGTGATGATAAATGCATTGTGCAGATGACTCATTTGTGAGTCATTGACTTGTAAAATCATGCACTTTTTCCAGGCAGATTATGTCATTCCATATCAGTCTGCTTAATGAATCTGTAACATGCTTGCATTTTTTTAGTTTAATTATCTCTAAAGTGTGTTCCATTTTTATGTAACATATTAGTGATATGGATGATTTAACTAATTGCAAGCTGAGTGCAATTAGTTGTATTTTTTGTTTGTTTTTATTGTTTCTTATATTACAGCTATTTACAAATCATCACATGCTGAAATATTTCTTCACATACAGAGATTCAAATATTTTTAGTGAGGCAGTTTAGTTGGAAAAATAATTATCATCATTTGTCACTAAATGAAATAGACAGATTAATTAATTTTGATTCATATTTTGAAGCTAATGCTAATGACGATGAATATCTTCCAAACAGAAGTGCTTCAAGTAATAGTGAGTTTGAAATAGATGTAGAACCTTTCTCTTCTTTAGACATGAGTGTTGATGCTCCAAATTCCAAATCATGTGTTGGTGCAACTGGACTTTAAAAACTTTTCTACTTTCTTATACCACCAGAATATAAGTTCCAATACCCAGCAATAATAAACCCATCAATTACTTCAATTTACTGGTGGATGAAGTGGTTTTAGAATCCACTGTCAAGGAAACCAATTGGTACCAACAGAAGTTTTTTTGTCTGAGAACAACCCAGAAAATTCCAGGATGGCTCAGTGGAGAAAACTAGTATTTCTGAACTGAAAACATTTACTGGTCTACTTTTTCATATGGGTAATATAAGAATGCCAAAGATGTAAGATTACTGGCACTAAAACAAATTATTAAAAACTTGTTTTGGAGAATATATGTGTAACTAATAGATTTCTGTTATTCTTTGTTTGTGGCCTTCATTTTGTAAAAAAATGATTTGACAAGCAATGACCTGTATTGAAAGTAAGACTTCTCATTAACTATTTTAATAACAAAATGTTACACATATACAAACCAAGTAAAGAAAATGAACTTTTCCTCAACACAGTTATGAGGTTTGAAGAGGACAGCTTGTTTTTACACAATATATTTAAAAACAAGTGCCATTAAGTATGGTAAAACTTTATTTACGTGAACCAAATGGCCTAATATTGAAATCTGGAGTGTATGTTGGAGGTGTATGTCTTGATCTACTAGGAGGTGAAATACATACAGAAAAGGTAGTCTTGCACCTTTTGGAAAATGTCAAACTGTTTACATGGATAACTTTTACGACAGTGTAAAACTAACTAAAAAAACTATTCAATAATAAAACCTGCTCAACTGGAACCCTCCGTACAGACAGGAAAGATAATCCTAAAGAAGTAACAGAGAAAGAATTATGGAAGGCAGAAACTTATGCGAAGTATAGCAAAGGTGTAATAGTAGGAAAATGGAGACACAAACAAAATGTTTTGTATCTTTTAAGCCAGTACTAAAATGTAATGGATATAGCTGTAAACAAGAGAGGCAAAGAAAAGGAAAGCCCTTGGCAACAATAAAATACAACAAATTTTAATGAAGCTGGCATTGACAGACAAGATCAACAGCTGAGTCTTTATCCTTGTGAAAGAAACACATTAAGGTGGTATAAAAAGAATTTCATATATATCCTTCAAATGAGTGTCCTAAATTCATTTCTTGTTTATAACAAACATCAAGTTGATTGGAAAATGACTTTTTTGACTTCAGACTGAATAATAAAAAATCTTTTGGCACCTAAGGATCAGGGGAGAGCAACATTACCAAAACATCCACAACATAACCACTTACTGACTGACTGGTCAAAACAATAAAATCTTAGGAAACAATGAGTCATATATTATCTATCAAAATGAAAAATGCAGACACTATTTATCAATGTGAGATTTGTCCAGATAAACCAACATTATGTCTTAATGTTTTAAATTATATCATTAATAATAAAACAATTATGTAGTGTTTTAGCTAAAAAAATGTATGTAATA